>NC_071274.1:13576504-13806504 GCF_023375685.1 Ictalurus furcatus
CTTACCCTTAAGTAAAGTGTGTCTTATTTCTGCTTATAATATGATAACATGACAAGGGCATAACAATGTAATTGGAAAATGTTATAACCCAACCTTATGTCAACAAATATGCCCTTATGTCACTTGACTGGGGTTTTAAGTCAGTGTAAGGTCAAAATTGACACCTATTGTATGTGTCACCCTGTGTCATGTAGCACTATGAACCCTTGCGTCAATGTTGCCCATAATACTTTAGATAAAGTTTATAATACTTTACTTATAGTATAATGAGGATTCATTTAAAATATTAATTACTTCACCCGAAGCACTTGTTAATGACAATTTAAATGTCCAAAATAATTACATTATTTATAGATTACATAATATACAATATACATAATATATACATATATATAATTACATAACTAATTCTTAATAAATATTAAGGTGCAGTAGGCTGCAGGGCATTATGATAAATAGAAATGAATTGCAGTATTTTTAGAGCATATCTCCATGCCTGCAATACTTAGTGTTCTGTTCACACATAGCTGACCTGACACCAGTGCTGTGATGTTGCTGTGCTTACTTGGTGTGAAGCTGTACATGGCTCTGGTGCTGATGGTTCTGCAAGTGTGTTCTTCAAGATTTTGTAGGAACCAGATATCAAATTATCATTAATTTTGTAGTTGTGTCTAGATGTAGGACTTGGTAACCTAATATTCACAACAGTTCTGTAATGGCAAAGAGACTATGGTATCAGCAGGAGATAATTACATCTTCTTGGATACTGTTTTTGTCTTCTTCTACTTTTTTGCCCTGCACTGGCTAGATACTGTTTTGCTGACATTTTTGGACAAAAAATGGATCAGTTGACATTAAGTGATGAGAATGCTCACGAAATGTTTATATACTAGCTCGGATGTCAGTGTCTTATCACAAAGTCAGTGTATTCAGAGACTCAATACATAAATGTTGACGTGCATCAGAAATTAAGTTACCTAGAAAATAAGTTATGTCATGATTTCTGAATCCTATAAGATGTGATGATTAAAACACAATATGTTTAATATGTAACAATATATTTAGGGGGAATGGCATACAGGGGCCTCCCTGTCCATGATGTGGCCCTAGGCAAACAAACTAAAATTTAGTAACAAAAAAAAAGTTTGTTTAGTAACAAACTTACAACATGAACTAGTTTTTTTTTTTTTTTTTTTTTTTTTTTTTACAAAAAAAACCACATAGAATCTTATAATTCCAAGTTTTCAAAATGTACTTCTTCATTTTTAGGCTGTGATGCATCTCATTTGCCATGTTTTAAAAAGATTTTTAGCTCTGGCTTTTACAAATCAAGGTTTTCAAACCGAATGGCTAATTATTGTTCTCTATTATTTGCTACTTTCTCTGTCCTTCTCAATATTCCCATCCAGATTTGCTGATGTGAAGGCCAAGATAGCAAGTGAGTGTTTATTCCTTTTAATTGATTAAAAAGCACAAATTGTGAAAGATAAAAACGACAAGGTGGAAATTTAAAGCATCAAATCATGAATGCTTTAGACCAGGGGTGTCAGGTCTTATCCGAAAAGGGCCGGTGTGGCTACAGGTTTTCATTCCAACCAAGCAGAAGCCACACCTGAGTCTATTGACAGCCAAGATCATCTGATTAAACAAGTGGAATCAGGAGTGGCTCCTGCTTGGTTGGAATGAAAACCTGCATCCACACCGGCCCTTTGCAGATAAGATTAGACACCCCTGCTATAGACTGTGCTGATAGCAATGTGTCCATTTAAAAATGGCCTGTGTGTGGTGATTTAAGGTAAAAACCATTACTTTAACCATGACTTGGAGCGGCAGCTGATCCAGGAGTTCACAGCTGCTCAGCGCAGAGGGGAAATAGGCCGCATGAGAGAAGTGGCTGCAGTCCTGATACATTTCAAAGTGAGGTAGAGCAACCACACTTTATCCTTTGAAACTGTCTATAATTATTGTCTCATATTTCTCTGCTTTCTTTATCAGGGCTATGCCCATTGTATAGATGTCTACATCAAGCAGTGCCAAGAGGTAAGCCCTCTACAGACCCACATATTATATATATTATATTTACTATATTTCAAATATTAGACTGCAACTGATAATTTGATAATTAGAAATCTAGAAACTGATTCACTTGTCAGCAAATAATACAATAACATCTTTCTGTGTGTTCTCTCTCAGGGTGCATACATGCAGAGTGATGTGTTTGATGACACTGCTCTACTCTGTCAGCGGAGAGACTTTTTTTTTTTACTAAATTTTTTTTTTTTTTTTACTAAATTCAAAATAATTGAAAGCACAATCATAATCATGAACCTGTATGTGTACAGGCGTCAAGTACTGCATTTACAATGTAAAATTATATTTTAATGGCATCATAATGTCAATGGAACAAAAAATATTCAAATAACCGTCACAACGCTGTCTATGAACGCCACACATTACTTTAATGGTGGATTTATTGAAAAGTAAAGCAGGTCGGTCAATGGCTTCCGTTTGAACAAATACTTTTGAATATTTATTATGCTGCTTTTCTAATAGATGGAGAAAATCAGGTTGCGAGTCTCTAATTCTGCACCTATCTGAACCCAGGCAGTGACAGCAAGCAGTTCTGCCTCACTGATCACATGAAAAGGACCCATCTGTACACAATCCTCTAAACGTATGGAGCAGAGTCCTCCAAACCCAAGGTTAAACACACTCAAACAAAGAGTTTTGGTGGGTGGTGAAGGTCACAACACCTGGCAACTGTTGACAAGCCTCATAAGTCACTTTTGGTCAATAAGATGCATCTAATAAAAGAAATAAATAAAAATACAAATATCAGGTTAGCCAAGATCTCAATATGCATTAAAGATAAAATGTGCAAAAGGTCAACAATTAATATAGATTGAATGACAGAGTTCTTTGGTCATGCTCAGTAAAGAGCACATTTTCTCACTTAGCTTTGTTTCTCACCATAATTACTGTAAAATAAAAAAGGTATGATAAATTACACAGTCTAGACCTGCAATTAGAACAAGAACTAGAGACAGTTGACAAATTAAAGGAAAGGTGGTGACTCTGTTATTCTGTGAACGCACATTGCTGGAATGGTTTGGTTCCACTTGAAAATTCAATGTAAATCAATACAAAGTTATTGTGACTGACCACCTTTGTCTTATGATGAATCGATTTAATCCTGATAGTAGCGGTCTTTTCCAGGATGACCCCACCCCCATACACAGAGACAGAGGGCTTATTGAATGGGTTGCTGTGTATGAAAATTATGTAAATTACTGTGGAAAGAAAAAGTATGTGAACCTTTTGGAATTTCATGGTTTTCTGAATAAATTGGACATAAAATGCGATGTGAGCTTCACCTAAGTCAAGGGTATTGACAAATATAATGTCTCTAAAATAAAATAAAAAAATTCTGATCCCTCATGTCTTTATTGAGAGCAACCAAAAAAAAAACTCATAGTGCTTGTGGAAAAAGTATGTGAACCCTTGAGTTAATGACCTCAAAAAAGCTAATTGGAGTCTTGTTAAGAAAATGAGTTTGGAGGTGTGGACTACAGCTACTATGACTGATAAAAACCCCTCAAACTTTTGGAGTTTGCTCTGCACAAGAAGCACACGCTTATGTGAGCCATGCCTCGCCAAAAAGAGCTTTCAGAGAATCTACGATCAAGGATTGTTGATTTACATAAAGCTGGCAAGGGTTACAAAGTGATTTCAAAGACTTTAGAAATTAACCAGTCTACAGTTAGGCAAACATTCTACAAATGGAGACACTTTGGGACTGTTGCTACTTTACCAAGAAGTGGGCAAAATGACACCAAGAGCACAACGAATACTCATCAATGAGGTAAAGAAACAACCCCGAATGACAGCCAAAGATTTGAAGACAAGCAGGGCATCTACGGCAGGACACCATGAAGGAAGCCACTGCTTACTAAAAAGAACATTGCTGCACGCCTGAAGTTTGCTAAAGAGCACACTGACACTCCACAGCGGTATTGGCAAAATGTTTTGTGGACTGATGAAACTAAGATTGAACTATTTGGAAAAACCACACAGCACTACACCCGGCGTAGTAAGGGCACGGCATATCATCATGAAAACATCATCCCAACCGTAAAGTATGGTGGAGGAAACATCATGATTTGGGCCTGCTTTGCTGCATCAGGGCCTGGCCAGCTTGCAATCATTGAGGGGAAGATGAAATCCCAAGTATATCAGACAATTCTTCAGGATAATGTGAGAATGTCTGTACGTCAGCTGAAACTGTAGAAGTTGGGTGATGCGACAGGACAACGACCCAAAACACCAGAGCAAGTCCACAACAAAATGGCTTCAGAGAAACAAAATCCAGCTTTTGGAGTGGCCAAGTCAGAGCCCAGACCTCATCCCAATAGAGATGCTATGGAATGACTTGAAGAGAGCCATACACATGAGACGTCCAAAGAATATGACGGAGCTAAAGCAGTTCTGCCAGGAAGAATGGGCTAAAATTCCTCCTAAATGATGTGCAGGTCTGATCCACAGCTTACAGGAAGTGCCTGGTTGAGACTATTGCTGTCAAGTGGGGGTCAACCAATTATTAATTGTAAGGGTTCACTTACTTTTTCCACTGCCATTTTGAATGTTGAATGAGTGTGTTCAATAAAGACATGAGGGATCAGAATTTATTTTGTGTTATTATTTTAGGCACATTATATTTGTCAATACCCTTGACTTAGATGAAGATCAGATCACAATTTATGACAAATTTATGCAGAAAACCATGAAATTCCAAAAGGTTCACATACTTTTTCTTGCCACTGTATATGCTATGGCCTTTCACAGTTATACTGTTAGACAGCGCTCTCCAACACCATCATAGGAAGAGAAAAGTTGAAGGAACATATTTTGGAAGAATAATGTTCACTCCAGTATAGTTTCAGAAATTTGTAGAATTTATGCCAAGATGCATTGAAGCTGTTCTGATGGCTCTTGCTGGCCCAACACCTTAATAAAATGCATTGTGTTGTTTTTCCTTTAATTTCTCACTCACCTGTATATTTAGTACTTTGATTCCTAAGCACAATAAATGCCAAATTCTTAGTTTATGTTTGAGTAGTTATATCATACACTTTCTGTCAAACTGTCAATAAAAGTAGTGTGTGCTGATTTATGACCCTTTGTGCTTCTCAGGCCGATGTTTCTGTAGGTGACCTGATTTATGACCAGCGGTGGTGGTAACCCTATTGACTGTATCAGTGGGTTAATCGTGCTCCTGTGTGTCTGGGCAGTGGTGGAGAGGGGCGTGTGGGGGACTAGCCCCCCCAACAAAGGTGTTTATGTTAATGAGTCTGGTTTTTGGGGGGTTGAAATACGTCTGAAAAGCATATCAGTGGTTAATATTGGGCATGTGTTTGTGTTACTGTGTGGGGGTATTTCGTTTGTGTAACCACATTGTTTAGAAAAAGCATGATGTTTGAGTGTGTACATGTATGAGTAGAATATTTGTTTGTGAAATAAATGAAAACAAATGTTGATTACGTTTTTAGGGAGCCCGGTTTGCCTTTGAATAAAAAGTTTTGGAGGTAAAGCGTTTTTTAAAAAAAGAACCTGTTTAAAAGAATCGCGTGTATTACATACCTTCTAAACATAAACCTTTAGGAGGTAAAAATTATTAAAAGAGCTCTTTATAAAGAATCCGTATAACTTGTCTTCCAAAAAACACATAAACCTTTAGGAGGTAAAAATTATTAAAAGAGCTCTTTATAAAGAATCCGTATAACTTGTCTTCCAAAAAACACATAAACCTTTAGGAGGTAAAAATGGTTTAAAAAGATGTTTAAAAAGAATCGCGCGTATTACATGACTTCTAAACAAAGATCCTTATGAGGTAAAAATGTTAAAGTGTTGGCTAAAAGAATCGCCATATTGTTTAAACTAGAAGATAAGTTTTCCCGAGATGTCTTCCATTCACTGGGTTAAAGCAGTAATGAAGTTAAACCGAATCACCTCTCTCTCTCTAAATCCCGCCCATACATACGTGTTTCAGACACACCTCTCTCACTCTCGCTCTCTAAACTGCCGCCCATACACGTGTTTCACCGGTAGACAGTGCTTTCTGTCAATTGAAATAGTGTGCTAATTTATGATCTTTGTGTTTTTCCTGAACGACAGTTAGTAGGTAGTCTAATTTATGGCCCTTTGTGTTTTTCCTGACCAAGAGTTTTGTGGGGGAGACACTTATTTTATGACCAGGGGGTTGTGGTGTAATCCTATCAGTTTGTTTATGATAATTAGTTAGTGTCCGGGGGTGTTAATGGCTTTACAATACCCCCGTCAATAGGTAGGCTCTATGTTTAAAAGTTGAGTCAGTTACGCAGAAGTCTCGGCTGTGTACCAGTGTTTGAGCTGTGTAATTTAGACGAACCAGCGGCTTCTCATTTTAGCTCACCGCTAAAGTTTTATTTTTATTTTGAGGAATACTTCAAAGAGGAGATGGCTGTCAATCGTAACAGTAAGTGTTTTATTATTATTATTATTATTATTATTATTATTATTATTATTATTATTACGCATTATTAAGAATGTTTATTTATAAACGAATTTATGGGGGCTGTTGTAATGGTTAAACAGGTATCTAACCCTACAGGTGATGCTGACATTGTGTCTATTCCGGACATCGAAATCAACGTTTCTGAACAAGGCAAGTGGTATGTACATGTGTTATTATTTTATAAGTATTCGTTCCTATGTATGATGTGTTGTGTATGGGTAGAATGATTATACTTTTTATTTTACACAAAGGATTGAACTCAGGCGGTGCGGCTCCGCGAGTCAGGTTGGATAACCCCGTGCTCGGTAAGTGGTGTAATAATTAGATATTTGGCGGTTATGTATAAATGTGGTTTATGCTGTTTTATGCTGTTTTCTTATGGGTTTTTTTTTTTTTGTGTGTGTGTGTGTGTTCGTTTGTTTACTGTTCAAGGATTGTCAAATCTTGTAATCAAGATCGCCAGTCCAGACTTCAAAAGTCGTGTTGAGGGTTCTACTGAACAGCATGTGTCAGCAAATCCTAGAAAGACCAAGCGTAAAACAGTCGCTCAGGTCCATGCTCTGACTGCCGAATGTTTGAGAGACATAGGCATAGTGATGTCTACAACGCCTAAGCGCAAGCAATCAAGATCTTCCCCAGGATTGACAGACGGTATGTAGCATGTATTTTAAAAAAGAGTGTTTTATAATCCTAATTCGTACAGATTTCCTAAATCATGTTGACTTTTTTCCAGAGTTAGTTGTGAATGAACGGACTGCTGCTGAACCGCACACTATAGACTCTGGTTTGAGCTGGGATCACGAGTTAGAATTGTAGGACACTTGTGCATTTTTCCCGGCTCCTGGAGAAACGCGTGTCAGCGAATGTGTAACTGCGGGGAGGACGTCTCTGAGACTTTGTCTTCAAATCAAGAAGCTTATGGTCACAAGTTGCCGGCTATTATAGACAACAACAGAGACTTATCTGAACTGATACGATCCGGGTTCAAGACCATCGAGGGGCGTATTGCGGGGATTGAAAAGATTTTTGCTGGCTTCACAGAATGTCCGGACAACCTTGAGAAGAAACAGCGTTTTATAATCAATCTGTGACTTTACAACGACACACCATCACGCATAAACACATTATAGCAACCCCAAGGCTCCTTGTGGGGAGATTCATCATGTTGGCCATGACCAATATTTGACAAGCGAGTTGTTAAAGCAGCATGTACAATTAGTCAAAAACAAGAAACTCGGGTGAGTTGTATAATACGTTTTTTTATACATCTGTGTGTATACGTGTATTATTTGCTGATTCGTATCTGTTTACTGTGTGTGATTTTTTATTTTTTTTTACGTTTGTTTCAATTAAAAAATCTGTTAAAAATGTCAAAGCATTGTGGTGAAACAGTTTGTAATCAGGGAGCAGTAATTAAATCTAGAAAATGCGACGACTACGGTTTGTGTTCCTTTGAACAGCGCGGTAACACACAGACATTACAGTATTTAATTCGGACAATGGAGGATCTGAATAGATCTGAGTCTACCACTGATACGTTGTTGGAATTATTAAACATGGCTAGATCAATGGCTGAGGTTCAAGCAGAATCAATACCAAATTCGTCGTTAGACCATGATTCAAATTCACACCAGGTGGGGTGGGGGTCAGACTGCAAATCGTATCGATCATTTAAGCCTTCTGAACTAAATTTTGGGTTATCCGAATCCGCTATTGAATCTATTGTAAGAGAGGGTGGCGATGTTGGTGGTTATACAGTGGTACCGAGACTCAGATTTAATAGTTTGGGGATACGGCGTCGTATAAATATGCGCGTGATAACCGCTCCAGACCTGGCTGCGTACACTATATTTCTGCATGATATCATGTCTGAAATAGTGTCGAAGTAATTGCCAGAAACAGAATGAATCTGTTTTGCCCCAACAATATATCTAACAATCTGTGTTTTGTGATCTGTCTGGCATATTTTCTACATCCACAAATGTCGTGTACTGATCTAGATCCGATAGCCGAGTCTCTACAGAACACTGCAGGGTATTCGGTACAGCAAAAGATAGGGTTTAATGACATCACACGGTTTGGACGGTTGTTACTCATTAAAATAGTGGTGTTCCATAGAACATGCTCTGTTCTGTTGGAACACTTTACGACCAATGACAAGCCTCATAATAAGACCGTGTTCTTGTAATCTACACAACGAGCATTATTTCATGATTAAGAACCTAAAAGCGTTCACTGGTACCCCATAAGGTACAAGGTGGTTTAGTGGTTAGCATGTTTGCGTCACACCTCCAGGGTCGGGGGTTCGTTTCCCACTGTGGCGCTGTGTGTGTGTGGAGTTTGCATGTTCTCCCTGTGCTGCTGGGGTTTCCTCCCCCAGTCCAAAGGCATGCATGGTAGACTGATTGGTGTGTCCATAGTGTATGAATGGGAGTGTGTATGTGATTGTACTACTATCACCATGCTCTTACTAGCCGTAGAGACCATAGTTGTAAATTTGTTTGCAATGTTTCTAATGCACCTGATTGTCATAAATACGCTGGCAAAACGAGGCAATGTCACGATTGTTTGCGGTACTGCAGATCAGCCTACTGTTATAAAGTGCATAAACAAATGCAAATAGGACAACAGTACGCTCAGTGTGATGTCACTATATACTGTCAGAAATGTAATAGACGTTATCATGTCAAGGGATCCACCCCAAAACAACATGTGTGCCCAGCAGAACGTTGTATCCATTGAAGTTCTGAATTGGTTAATGACGGCGTACACCAGTGTTTTATACAACCAATAAAACTCGAACCACCTAGTGACAAATACATATATTATGATTTTGAGATACAACACACAAACGGTAAACACATTGCAAATTTCGTATGCGTGATTACGTTTAAAGGGGAAGAGATCACAGCCGCTGGTACAGACTGTATAGATCGACTTGTTAAAAAGTTTAGACAGCATGAAATTATCAGAATTTCACATGGGTTGCACACAGTGCTTCTGGGTTTGACAACTTTATACTTTTGGAATATTTCGCAAAAGCAGGGCTAACACTTCAAATTACTATGCAAGGTTGTCAGATCATTTTAATGTATGACAAGACATTCAAGCAACATTTCATCAGTAGCTACTCATACAGCCCTATGCGTCTGGCCATGACGTCTGCTGCGATAAATCTAACCTGTGCTGAGAAAGGTCATTTTCCACACCTGTTCAATAGAATAGAAAACGAAGACTACGTAGGCCCATACCCGGACAAGCATTTCTATGGCTATTAGACAATGTCTGACAAAGAGAGGGCTCTGTTTGATGAGTGGTATGTTACGGTATCGGTTAAGGTGTTTGATTTTAAAAAAGAGCTCTCCATGTATGGCAAGAACGATCTCGTTTTGCTCTGTGAGGCATGCATGAAGTTCCATCACGAATTCATACAGTGTGCCAAACTCGACCCATTCAGATACACCACTTTAGCAGCGTGCTGCATGGCCGTGTATAAAACCCGCTTCATTCCAAAAGACACCCTAGCTCTGACCCATGACAATGCATACACAAATCAGAACAAGACATAACCGTTTCCATTGAATGGCTTGAATATGTCAAAACAACACGCGGCATAAACATTCAGCACGCATTAAACCACGGTGAGATAGTGATTGGAAAATACCATCTCGATGGTTATTATGAAAAGGATGGTGTCAAATACGCTTTCGAATTCAACGGTTGTATGTTTCACGGACATGATTGTCGTTTTAACCCCAACCATTTACATCCGTTATCAAAAGTGCCCTACGGCTTGCTCAGAAGACAATTTGATGACAAAGTAGAAATATTGGAAAAAGCATATGGTCTCGATGTTGAGGTGATGTGGGAGTGTGATTGGAATAACGCTAAACAGACCGATGTCACTGTAATGGCCTTTATGACCACTTACACACATCCTGAAAGACTGAAACCGTGCAATGCTCTATTTGGTGGTCGTACTAACGCCTACAAATTGTATCACAAAGCCGACATTAGTGAAAAAAATATGATATGCCGACTTTACAAGCTTGTATCTCTTTTGCCAGGCCAAAAAATTATACCCCATAGGACATCTCCAAATAATTTTCAAGGATTTTGAACCTCTTGAAAATTATACACTGCTCAAATCTACAGTGCTGCCACCACGAAAACTGCTTCACCCCGTCCTTCCCTATAGTACTGGTGGTAAGCTTATGTTTCCACTCTGTCGTACATGCGCCGAACAGCAGAATCAGACAGACCCATGTGGTCATACTTATGAGGAAAGAGCAATTACAGGCTGTTGGGTCAGCATCGAGCTGTTCAAAGGTGTGGAAAAGGCTTATGTTGTAACGAAAGTGGACGAGATGTGGCATTTTCCACAACGGTCAGAAACTTTGATTTGTGACTATGTTAAAACATTTTTACAATACAAATAAAATGTCGGCGGGTTCCCCGCACACGTGACGGATGCAGACAAGGAATCCTACATCTCAAATTATTTTGAGAAAGAGGGGATTAAGATGGATGTTGATAAGATAAGTCATAACCCAGCACGGCGTTCTATTAACAAACTTCTGCTGAACTCACTTTGGGGTGGTTTCTTGATGCGTGAAAACTTGCTGTGTACAGAACTAATTACGGACCCGGAACAGTTTACACAACATATATTCTGCGACGGTTACGACGTTAAACACTTTTCCTTCGTGTCAGACAGCGTAACGCTAATTCAGTGGTGTTATGCGGATGGGAAAGGGGGTCAGACTCGTGACATCAACATCTTTCTTGGGGCTTTTACAACAGCTCATGAATCTCTAGAGCTGTATGAGTTGATGGACAAATTGGGTGACAGGTTATTGTATAGTGACACAGACAACGTGATCTTTACATCTAGAGAGGGCAACTGGAAACCTCCGTTGGGACCCTATCTCGGCAATTTAACTGATGAGGTTGGAGAAGGTGATCACATTATAGAATTTTGTTCAGGCGGCCCAAAAACATATGGTTCCTGCATCGCTAAGGGCAAGGTTCGTATGAAAGCCAAAGGTATCACACTCAACGCAGTAAATTCAAAAACCATTAGATTAGACACATTGATTGGACTTGTTGACCACTACGTCGTGAGGGTGGATAATAGTCATCATATACTGGCATACACAGACACCACTGTACGTAATAAAAAACATTTCACACTACACAATAGGTCAGTCGTTAAAAAGTTTAAGGTGGTGTTCAACAAACGTGCTACTCCCTGATTTTACAACGCACCCATATGGCTTCTGACAATCTTTTTGGACATAGGGGTGTGCGACACACAGATGGTTTTGATTTCAGATTACAACACCCGTTTTCATGTGTGATAAGCGGCCCTTCAAACTTGGGAAGGTCATATTTTGTGAAAAATGTTGTTGCAAAATGCTGTACAGTTGATTTCTAAAAAGAAAGAAAATATTGTGTATATTTATGATTGTTGGCAACCGTTGTATGATGAATTGTTGAAAATGTACAAAATAAAATTTGTTGAAGGATTACCACAGAGTCTGAATGATGATACTCTGTTTCCGGCCAACACAACGAATTTGTTGATCCTTGATGATCTGATGAAAGAGGCCAGCGGGAGCAACGAGGTGGAAAAAGTGTTCACCTAGTATGTACATCATAGAAATCTTAGCGCTATTTATATTGTACAGAATTTATTTTGCCAAGGGAAAGCCAGCAGGACCATCAGTTTAACACGAATTATCTGATGTTGTTTAAAAACCCCTGAGACGCTAATCAAGTCAGTGTTGTAGGAAGACAAATATATCCCGGCAACACAATTTTTTATGGAGTGTTATCAAGACGCAGCCAGCAAACCTTACAGGTATCTGCTGATTGATTATAAAACAAAAACACCAGAACACTATCGGCTGAGAACAGATTTGCTTGCACTACACCCTGTGTTATATCTCGAGAAAAGAAGATAGCGAACATGTCGGCCAGACTTTGTAGAAACCTGCCGCTTTTAAAAATATTATTAAAAGCAACACCCAAACAAAGACGGATTATTTTACAAACTGCCACAGATAAACTCATTGCGACATTGTGTGAAGTAGCTCTTAACGTTCTCTATGGTAATATACCACTCACATCACAACGATACTAGTAACTGAGAAAAAGGAAAAGCGTGATCAAATTTGTTGCGGAAAAGACAGTTGGAGTTAAAAGAAAGAGACGTGTAATAAACCAACAGGGGGGCTTTCTTCTACCACTCTTAAGCGTGGCTATTCCTTTCACCTCCAGCCTGATTGCTTCTAGATAACAGGGAATGGAGTACGCAGAGAAAATGTTTTTAGTCCCGCAGCATCAGTTGGATAAACTAAAGACCGGAACACCCCACGATTCTATTCAGCAAATTGTGGAGAACGATTTGGACATAGCTATAAGAAATATTTTGCAAATCATGCACATATGTACACATACATAAAATGTCTACAATTCAAACATGTCTACCACATTCAGTCATAAGATATAGTATTTTTGTGATAGAAGCACAAATTTGGATCACATGCATTTATACACATATGCAACAAAGCAGACCAATCGCACACCGTACCTCGCACAAGACACATCGATTCACGAGATTTGTTAAATGTTTCGGGTCAAAATCGCATCCGTTTACAGCACAGTCCGTAAGGCATTTGTACAATAGGCTGGACATCTTGAACCTAATACGGTGCTTAAGCAGACTCTTTGCTAATCCTGTAGCACTGCACGAATTTCCCATCTCAAATGACTGGTGCGACCCACTTCCAGCTGTCCACAGCGCCATAGACGATCTGCTCACTTCTGACATCCACAAGTTTCTCTCTGACCTCGTGAAGCCTTTGCACGATGTACACTTCGTCCCACAGCTCGTGCAGAACGGCATCCACCGATCCTTGAATTCTCTGGGGATTAACCCTCAAACCACCCCAACTCAATGATTGAGCAATGAAATGTTTAAGTCCGGGTTTGACCAGATCACGCGATAGTTCCTCAAAGTATTTGTCAAAGAAATACGCATCAGGTTTGAACAGACACGAGTGTCTAATCTGACTCGGGTGATCCAATTCGCAGCCCAAACAGAGTTCTTTCAGCTTTTTGTTGGTAAGATGTTCCAGAAGGACCACGACTGTCACTTTTATAATCTTGAATGCGTCAGATCGAATACAGCCGTCTGTGTCATCAATACCGACGTAGGCAGAGGCGCCAGTTAAAGAGCCGCTGATTCCGTACGGAGTTGTGAGGAAACTTAGGTTGTGATATTCTAATTCCTTGCAGAAATTATCTAGCCAACTGTTGTCACATGTTTGTGGGAGGGATTCTAGCGTTGTCGTGTTGTCATCAGGCAAAGCCGGTGACGTCTCCGGGTTATTGCTGTAGCAGGCATATGCAGAATCTTGAGACATCTTTGTAATACGTGTTCACTGTAACACAGGCCACCCCGTTTTAATCATCGCTGCATGAGGGCGGTCTTAAGAGAGGTTCTCCGGAGTTGGTAACGCCCTGCTCAGGGTTAAACATCAGCTCCTTTACAATGTCATTCTCACGAAGAATTTTTGACAAACTAACACATTGCTGTTTTTTTCTTGGAGCAAAAGTTAACTCCTCACACTTTTCATCACAGTCTCTTATAGGTGTGATGCAGGACAGTCGTCTAGGAGTAGCCATTGTATGAGATAGTCGCAGACTGTCTTCTGTGTTTTAACCATAATGTTTTAAGACGATATTTAAAAGCCATTAACACCCCCAGACACTAACTCATTATCATAAACAAACTGATAGGATTACACCACGACCCCCTGGTCATAAAATAAGTGTCTCCCCCACAAAACTCTTGGTCAGGAAAAACACAAAGGACCATAAATTAGACTACCTACAAACTGTCGTTCAGGAAAAACACAAAGGTCATAAATTAACACACTACTTCGATTGACAGTTAGAGAGAAAGCACTGTCTACCGGTGAAACACGTGTATGGGCGGGGGTTTAGAGAGAGAGAGAGTGAGAGAGAGAGAGAGAGAGATGTGTCTGAAACATGAATGTATGGGCGGGGTTTAGAGAGAGAGAGAGGTGATTCGGTTTTAATGTCATTAATGCTTTAACCCAGCGAATGGAAAACATCTCGGGAAAACTTATCTTCTAGTTTAAACAATACGGCAATTCTTTTAGCCAACACTTTAACATTTTTACCTCATAAGGATCTTTGTTTAGAAGTCATGTAATACACGTGATTCTTTTTAAACAGCTCTTCTAACCATTTTTTACCTCCTAAAGGTTTATGTTTAGAAGGTATGTAATACACACGATTCTTTTAAACAGATCCTTTTTTTAAAAAAACGCTTTACCTCCTAAACTTTTTATTCAAGGCAAACCGGGCTCCCTAAAAACATAATCAACATTTGTTTTCATTTAATTCACAAACAAATATTCTACTCATATATGTACACACTCAAACATCATGCTTTTTCTAACAATGTGGTTACACAAACGAAATACCCCCACACCATAACACATGCCCAATATTAACCACTGATACGCTTTTCAGACGTATCTCACCCCCCAAAAACCAGACTCAATAACAAACACTTTTGTTGGGGGGGGCAGTCCCCCACACACCCCTCTCCACCACTGCCCCGACACACAGGAGCCAGATTTACCTACTGATACAGTCGATAGGGTTACCCCCACCGCTGGTCATAAATTAGGTCACCTACAGAAACGTCGGCCTGAGAAGCACAAAGGGCCATAAATCAGCACAGACTACTTTGATTGACAGTTTGACAGAAAGTGTATGATATAACTACTTGTTTGTATTAATAGAACTGAATGTGTATAAGCCACAACATACTAATTATGTCTGATCACTTTGCAAGCAAACACCTGTTGTTTAAAGGTTTAAAAGATGAGTTTCTTGAAACATAATATCTGCCATGTCTGTTTTTCAACAAATTGCTACATATTGTTGGAGAATTATGGGAAGCCTTGTGCCCATCTGTTCCAACAACAAAAAAAAACAATTTCACACTTTTACAGTTTCATATATAGGAGAATATAAAATTTAAAAAGTGAACCTAAGCGTAGCACATGGAAGAGAAAGAAAGTGACTATTAGTATTGATAATCCAGTTGATAAATGAAGCAAATAATAATGTTATTTTTAAATGGATTTGGATGGATTTCTATAGAGTCTCACAGCCGAGTAGAAATGCATAAAATAGGAGCTTATGCACAACTAAATGGCACGTTATAAGAGCTTTTGGGGTTATTTAACCTTTAGTAGCCATACCTGAGTGGCTTATTGTTCCCTTTCAAAGGGAACTCAGCGTTGCTTAAACTTCACGCCACAGGAAGCACCCTCGAACGGGACCGGTAACTGAAGCCTATTTAAAATTATGCCTATATATTGGCCTGCCGTGGTCAGGTGATGGGGCATTTTGCGTGTCGCATGACTATAAAACAACGCTTGGAGGCCAAGTCATCAGCTTCAGCAAAGCCGCATATCGGTTGTCTGCATGAACATTCCTAAAACTCTTCACTTTGACTTCCGGCTGAGCGATAGATGGAGTAAGACGCAACTTTCGGGCCTCCTGCAACAACCTTTAATATTATTTTATAGGCACTTTTTTTGTGGAGTGTTTTTGGTGTAAGTCGTGTACAACAACTTAATCTTCACTTTTGATGTCCAAAATGCAGGCAAAATCCAAAGGCAGGAGGGTTTCGTCTGCTCCGCTTCAGTGGCCTGCTCTGCACGCTGCATCCTCGCCTCGTAGTGCTTCCTCCTCCCCCTGCGAAGGAGTTGTTATGCCCACTGTCCCCACCCCAATTTCAAGGAGTAGTTCCTCTCTTCACTCCGAAACGAAATGGCGGCTATTTTCAAAACCGAACTACAGACGACGAAAACTTGACCTCTATCAAGGAAGAGCTACAGACCGTAAAGTTGGAATTGACAGTCAGTATTACGAATATCCAGTCGGATGTGAGCACCTTGAAGAATACCGTGGGTGAAATGGAAACTTATAATAATGCATTTGTGTAATCTTACTTTGAAAATGAAGCAGTTCAGTGTTTTTACTAAACTTAGAGCACAATTTTTAACTAGAGAAATTACGAAAAATGCTTGCTAAAATCCTTATGCTCATTTAGAAGTACCATATGAGCATCAGCGTGGTCAATGCCTTTGAATAAATTCAAGTAAATAATAAATAAATAAATGCATTTTAGCACCAAAAGTCAAGTTTCTGGTGATAATCAGACCAGCAGGTAGTGTTTTCACGAATGCACAGAAATGGTCCCGTTATGACTCCAGACACCTGCAGTGTCAGTCGCACTGGTTGATGCTAAAGATGAAGACGGATCAGGGTCTGAATCAGGAGAGTTTGGGTCATTATCAGTTTTGGTTTCAGTTTCAACATCGCCCGAACTTTCACTGCTGTCACTATCTAGAATCCTTGCTCTCGCCTGTGTAACTGTGTATGTTTTCTTTTTTTTTTTTTGTTTTAGATGTACCTGTGTTCACTGTAGGTGTAGCTGGAACACGATTAGCTTTTTGCTTTGGCATTTTTAGTTCACTTCTACTATTACACCAATATTCACGCTTGGATCAGCTTCATCATAATGCCGGCGTAATAACGTAATCACGTCGTGACGTCATGACGTCATCAACCTTCCGGGTCAAAAAATAATAATTAAATAAGTAAGGAATCATAACAGAGTAATGCCGGTACACCGGCCTTACGGGGATAACGTTTACACTGTAAAGCCGCTATATCGGCCTTACGGGGATTTGGCATAGACGACCAAGCCGGTATTTGTCCTTACGGGAATAGATCAAAGACGGGCAAGCCGGTTTTTTGGCCATACGGGGTAAGAGGGTTAAGGGCTCAACGCCCCCAAGCTACAATTCAAGCCTGCATCATGAACAGTGGTGTGTGTGGGGTTTATAGAAATTCTGGTGTGCCGGCTTAGGTAGGCTATTGTTTTGGGCCCATAGGTTAAAGGGTATAATTGAAAACTGCTTGTTTTATGCATGTACATGGGGTTATATGTAACCTGTTGATTTGGTAATGGTATAGATTTAAAAACCTCAGAAAAAGGTATAACATTAAGTTAAAGTTTTGAATACGTTTCATTTCTAAGTTGATATACATGCAAAGAATTGTGTTTTAATACATATACCTAAACTTTACCTGTTTGTTGGGAATTCATTATTGCTGTACGGGGTGTGGAGGGTTGATGTGTCAGATTAAGATTTATATTCATTTAATATAGAATAGAGTGTACGCATTAGAAAAGGTGTTTGACTACACTTAGTATTACCTCAGTTAACAAGCTTACACATAAGTATACCATTTAAAAAACATTCATCTAGTTAGTGACAGTTTATGACATTGAAACACATACAAGGGGAATTGCAACCATAGACAGTGAAGTTGAATAGGGTAAGAGAACCCAGGGCGTCTTTTGCCGCACTAATTATATAGGCAAAAGTCCGCTACATATAGAGCCCTTGTCAATTTATCTGAGGTCCTCCCCCTCTTTCACTGGGATTGAGAATGGAATTTAAACTATCTCTTTATGCGGATGATTTATTACTGTATGTTTCCAGCCCAAGTCACTCTTTACCAGGAATTCTCTCCTTTCTCCAGAGATTTGGTTCATTTTCAGGTTATAAAGTGAACATTTCCAAGAGTGAGTGCTATCCGGTTAATACTTTGGCATCACAACTAAATCAATCTGATATCCCCTTCAGACTGAGCCCTTCTGGCTTTAAGTATTTAGGAATCAATATAACCAGAACTCTAACTTCACTTTTCTCTGCTAACTTCTCCCCATTAATGTCTAAAATCAAAACTGACCTTCATCGATGGAGGTCTTTACCTCTATCGCTTATAGGAAGAATTAACACGGTAAAAATTAATATTCTGCCTAAGTTCCTCTTTTTATTCCAATGTCTCCCTCTATTCTTATCAAAACATTTTTTTGACTATTGATCGGGACATTTCTAGCTTTTTATGGTGTGGAAAGGCACCCAGAATAAGTAAGCCAATGCTTCAGAGATGTAAACTCAATGCTGGCCTATCTCTCCCAAATTTCCAGCTGTATTACTGGGCATCACATATTCATAAAATCTTATTATGGTCGAGACCAGCGCATGCCCCATGGTGTATGTTAGAGGTACATTCATGTGGCTCATCCTCTTCAATGGCTCTGCTTACCTCATCTATTTCCACCAACTTCTCTGGCTTTACAGATAACCCAGTGGTTAGTTCAACTTTAAAAATCTGGTAACAGTTCAGGAAGAATTTTAAATTTGTTTCCGCGTCGACCTTAGCTGAAAAATCCCTCATTCCAACCTGCACTATCTGACCCCACATTTGCTATCTGGCATGACAAAGGTCTCAAAACCTTCAAAGATCTCTATAGGGACTGTGCTTTTCGTAGCTTTGCAGATCTGTCGAGTGAATTTCAGCTTCCACCGTCCCATCTTTTTCGCTATTTCCAAGTTAGACACTGCACAAAATCATTATTTCCTACTTTTCCCTCCTCACCCCAAATCAAGTATGGGATGATTTTCTCTCTTCTGACCCTCTTCATAAATCTCTTATTTCAAAAATTTATAATAAACTTTTATCCTACGACAGCTCACCTACCACTAAAATCAAGGTTGCTTGGGAGGGTGAATTGGGGTTGACCCTACATGAAGCCTGGTGGGACGTTGCCCTTAACAAGATCTACACAAGCTCATCTTGTGCTCATCTCTCTTTGATACAGTTCAAGGTATTGTACAGGATTCATTTCTCCAAAACACGTCTGTCACAGATTTATCCCACTGTCATTGACAGCTGTGATAAATGTCATGCCTCTCCCTGCAACCTAACCCACATTTTCTATTCCTGCCCATTATTATTTTCCTTTTGGCAGAAGTATTTTGATAGCATCTCAAAAATACTGTCTATTACTGTTAAACCCTCTCCCCATATTGCCATATTTGGGTATCCAGAGGATTATAACAGGTACAACTCGAACCAATTAGAGCTCTTGGCGTTCACTTCCTTGTTAGCAAGACGGCGCCTTCTTTTCCACTGGAAATCCATAAAGCCTCCCTCCAGCACTCAGTGGCTCAGGGATGTAATGTCTTTTCTAAAATTGGAAAAGATTAGGTACTCTCTGGGTGCCAACTCTGATAAGTTTTACAGTAAGTGGCAGCCTTTCTTAACCGTCTTCAAATCTGACATTTTTGTCTTCTGATTGAGGGAACCCCCCTATTTTAGTTATTAAAATTTTATTTAGTTTATTCGTTTATTTAAATTTTTCTTTCTTTCTTTCTTTTTATTATTATTATTATTATTATTATTATTATTATTTTTTGCTATTGATATTTTTTATTGAGTATGTATGAATGTATGAATGTGTGTTTTAATCTGTACACAAAACAAGTATGGCTCCCATTTTGTTGATTCACTGAGACATAAGAAATAATATCTGTAACATTTTTTCCCCCCTTTTATAACTGTGGATCTCATTGTACTGAAGTGTTTTTTTTCTTCCAATGTGCCATATCTTTCAATAAAAATATTGGAAAAAAAAAAAAACTCTTCACTTCTCACTATATATATATATATATATATATAAGAGCGTTCTGAAAGTGTGTTACTGCCTGCTCTCATTTTATTACAGAAGGGGATGGACACTTTTTTGTGTGGAGTGTATGGGAGTGGAGCACGCAGCGGCAGCCCTTGAGGGGGCTGACTGCACTCATTGTGAATGCTTCACAATAAAGCTGCCCTGCTCCCAGCTCTCTCAATTCTCAGCCGAAGCAAGATGGGTTTTGGAACCTCAGGACTCTGGGTTGGTCACTGTCGAGGCAGCCAGCCGGCTCAGATCCTGGGGGTCCTGTATGCATTTGGAGGGGTACAGGAGACAAGCGCTGCTCTATCTCTTGCTCTTTCCTGATTCTCTGCTTCCGGGTTTTGAAGATTGCGAATCTGCATAAACCTCAAAGTTAGAGGATGTTGCCCCACAGAGGCTCTATCAATAGGGGCATGGCTGGCTGAAATGGTGGCCACATAGACCCTGACTGTAGAAGGAGCCAACCCCGCTGACAAATGTCCTTGTAAGAACTCCATGACTGTAGCTATTGCACAGTCCACTGGGTCTAGCTGACATTCCTCACACCACAAGACAAAAAGTCGCCAATTGAGTGCATACAATTTCCTCATGGATGGTGCCGTAGGGTTCAACATGGTCCAACCATAGTTGTGAGACCAGAATCTATGACCTGGTGCCCCTCAGGGTCCGGACCCACAGTTTCCATAGTTCCGGCCGAGGGTGAAAAATCAACTCTCCAGCTTGAGACAGTAGATCCCTGTGGATGGAATCTCCCAACGAGTGTCGTCTAGCAGGGATATTATCTCTGAGAACCATATTTGAGCTGGCCAATAAGGTGCTACTAGCAGCAGACGTAGACAGTCTTGGTGAACTCTCACTAGAACTTGTGGGAAGCAGAGCGATCAGGGGAAAAGCATATAGATGCGACCTCGGCCACATGTGTACCATGGCGTCCAGGCCTAATGGTGCGAGAGAAGTGAGGGCAAACCACAGCGGGCAGTGTGTTGTCTCCTCGGAGGCAAACACATCCACCTTTGCTTGTCCCAACCTCTGCCATATGGACTCCTGCACTTGTGGATGGAGCCTCGAACCCCCGGGCCTCAGCCCCTGCCTCGACAGGATGTCTGCCCCCACATTCTGGATGCCCAGAATGTACATTGCACTCTCTGACAAGAACCATTGCTCTGCCCAGAGAAGAATTAGTTGCTCCTGCCTGAACGTAACCCTCCCTGGTGGTTGATATATGAGACCACTGCTGTGTTGTCTGTCACAACTAACACATGGTGACCTCTTAATTGAGGTAGAAAGGACTTCAGTGCTAGAAATACAGCCCAAATCTCTAGGCGACATATATATATGCCACGCCAGATGAGGGCCACTCCAAAGATTGTGAGGTGGACAGCCATCTAAGACCACACCACAGCCCGTGAGAGAGGTGTCTGTCATTACCATCTTGCAATAAGGAGACGTCCCTAGAGTGTGACATGAGGCTAGAAACTGGGGAAACCTCCAAATTCTCAGAACACATAGGCATCGCCACATGACACTTACTCCCACAATTACTCTCAGAGGTTTTGTCCCCAGACGAAACCCCCGAATTTTCAGCCACCACTGAAACGGGCCAAATGCTTTGACGTCAGCTGCTGCTGCCATAAGGCCCAACAGTCTCTCATAGAGACCGGAGGGGATGCCCCGACCCTGCTTTATCTTGTTCAATGTTGATGGGATTGACCCTGTGAATGTTGGGGATAAAAATGCCCTCATCGTAGTCGAATCCTTATAACCTCTAGAAAAGTTGTTGTCTGCACTGGAGAAAGCATATTTTACTTGAGGTTGAACCTGAGCCCCAAGCTCCTCATGGGAGCAATAACAATATCTCGATTTTGAGGCACCAGTTCCCTGGATCATGCAAGAATTAACCAGTCATCCAGGTAGTTTAGTACACGGAAGCCCTGGAGTCACACAGGACTCAGAGCAGCATCCATGCAAATTGTGAAGGTGCGAGGGGATAAAGCTAGCCCGAAGGGAAGAACCCAATATTGGTATGTGTTGCCTTCAAGCGTGAACCTCAGAAGCTTCCTGTGACGGGGCAATATTCCTATGTAGAAATATGCATCTTTCAGATCTATCATCACAAACCAGTCCTCAAACTGAATCTATGGAACAACAAGTTTGAGCGTCAGCATCTTGAACCTATATGTCCGAAGAGTACGGTTCAGATGACGCAGATCTAAAATTGGCCGCAAACTCCCATCTTTTTTGCTGACCATGAAATAACGGTTGTAAAAATCTCCCTTACTTAGGGAACGGGGTACATGTTCTATGGCCTGTTACAACCTGCTATCTTGGGATGGGAAGTTTTTTTTTGTGCTGTGACATTTTTTGTGCAGGTCTGAACTCCCTCCCAGACTTTCCATCCTGCCCTAGCCTGCCTTGGCAATAATGCTAATACTAGGTCACCAATACAAAAGGATCGAGAGACCGCCTTACGGTCATACCTCTCTTTCATAAACTTGCCAACCACTGTTCTTGTAGGGCCTTTAAGGGGCCTCTCACAGTATGACCAAACACCAGATCCGATGGGCTAAAACCAAGAGATTCTTCCACAGCATCACGTACAGCAAATAATAAAAGGGGCACCCCCTCATCCCAATCCTTCTCTGTTTCCACACAGAATGTCCGCAGCATAGTTTTAAAAGTTTGGTGAAAGCGCTCCAAGGCACCTTGCAACTCAGGATGATACATTACTTGTGAAAATAATCATGATGTGAAATTGGTCCCATGATCAGTCTGTATGTACTTGGGGAGCCAAATGTAGTGCAAAATTTAATGAGGGCTTTGACCACTACTTTTGATTTAAGTGTGTGTAGGGGAATGGCTTCAGGGAACCGGGTGGCAGCGCACATAATAGTCAACAAATAACAGTTACCGGAGCGAGTTTTTGGCAATGGTCCAACACAATCAACAATAATACGTTCAAAAGGGTCTGTGCTGACTACTATGGGTTTTAAGGGAGCAGGAGGAACAACTTGATTAGGTTTACCCACTAACTGGCAAGTATGACAAGTCCTGCAGTATCTTGCAACATCACTTTTCATACCGGGCCAATAAGAATAACGTAAGGCATGCTGGTAAGTCTTACGGACCCCGGCATGTCCAGAACAAGGATGATCAGGGAATAGAACACCCAGTTTGTTATTTCTCAAAGAAGTTCTTAAAACATCAGCTTAACTATAGTACCATTGAAAAGGAAGCTCTTTTCTTGCTATTAGCCATCCAACATTTTGAGGTTTATCTTGGTGATAGTGCTAAACCCGTACACGTCTTTACTGACCATAACCCCCTAGTCTTTTTACACAATATGCATAATTCCAATCAAAGGCTCATGCGATGGTCTCTTATTGTGCAAGGGTTTAATTTAGTGATTGCCCATAAGAAGGGTGCCCAAAATGTGACTGCTGATACTCTGTCCCGAGCTTGATGTGATTGAGGGGTTGTTTTTGTTTTTTGGTTGTTGTTTTTGTTGTTGTGAACCCTTTTAGGTTCACACTTAGGTGGGGGGTGTTACAACCCGCTATCTTGGGACAGGAAGTTTTTTTTGTGCTGTGACATTGTGTGTGCAGGTCCGAACTCCCTCCCAGACTTTCCAGCCTGTCCTAGCCTGCCTTGCTCCCGCCTCCAGGATGACTTCACTGATTGGCGGACATACTTAAAGAGGAAGCCGGAGTGAGAATGGGTGGGATGTTGGAGGTGTTTGTGTGATTTGTTGCTAGGAGAGTGCTTGATTTGTGTTGCTTACCCTTGTGGTTAACTCTGTATTTTGACTGCTGTTCTGGTTTTGACTTTTGCCTGGTTTTTGACTTTGAGTTTGGTTATCCCTATATTGTTATTAAGTATTCTCTTCACTTGTGTATATATATATATATATATATATATATATATATATATATATATATATATATATATGTATATATATATATATATATATATATATATATATATGTTCACTTGGTTCACTGGCAGTAGGGGTGTGACTGCCATTTATTTGGGGAAAGGTTCCTTTTGTCTCTGTTTCTTTGCTTAGGTAGTTAGGGAAGAATATTTGTATTTTCTTTTCTTTCCTTTTAGGTAAGCTAGCTACCTAAACAATAGAATTCTTTTTATTATTATTTTGGCCTTGGCCCATCTTGAAGATATGCCTGATTGGTTAATTTGTACAATTATATGTATATATTGTCTGTTACAATATACCACAACCTTTTTCACACAACCTTGTTTGCATTTTTATTCCCTTATTTAAATATCAATCAACTTGAATCCCGAGCTGGTTACTCTGTGCGGCCCAACCTAGACTGGGCTGTAACAGGCCCCTTTGTTCAACAGGGATCTTACTTCCTGTGCTAATGTCGGGCTCTGCTCTGTGCTGACTACTGTGATGAGCACACCTCTGAATCAGGGGAGGTCGAGCTCTGAACTGGACCCGGTGACCCTTTTCTATGGTAGACAGAACCCATGGAGACACATTTGGCAGTAGTTTCCACGCTGCCAGATGGTCTTTTAGTGATGTTAACTATTCCACATTCTATTGGAGGGAAAGCATCAGATTTTCCTTGCCCTGTGACAGCTTGCTGACCAGAGAACACTGAAAACTTGGGACAGCCTTGGCTAGGGGAGGCCCTACAGTAACACTGGGGGCTATCTGCCCTAACAACCTCACGTCACCTGATACATACCTCCGTGGCCCATCAGCACATCTCATTCCTTGCCTGCTTGGCCTTTATTATCATTCTCATGTCAGGCCTTTTAGCAGGCTGCGACTGTGGCTGCTCAGACCCCTGGCTCTCCGCGGGGAGAGGTGGGCCATCACACTTGCCTTCCGTGCCAGTCTCGCACTAGTGTTGGCCCAGGTAAACCTGTTGGCAATGGCATTAACTGTGCCACCAAACAGGTGAGAAGGTTTAACAGGGGCATCCAGCAAGGAGACCTTATCTTTGTCTCCATCCCTAAGAGGTTGAGCCATAGGTGCCCCTCTGCCGCAACCAAGCTACCCATCGAACGGCTGATATGAAAGGCTGTTTGCTTGGTTGCCCAGAAAGGCAAATCAGTGGCACTGATACATACATGAACCTCCCCAGTGTCGAGCTCATTCAGCAGGTCTGCTTGGTAGGCCTGCAACACCATCATTTTAACCAGTGACCCACAAGCAAGACCTACTGCTACATAGGCTTTGCCCAGCAATGCTAAGGTAGCCTAACATGGATTGGAAGGCAAAGCCCTAAATTACCTGCCGTCAATGGAGAGAGGTGGCTCGCAAGCGCCTCCTCCACTTTCAGCATAGCTAAATACCCATGCTGTTCACTCCCTATGATGGCCAAATAATCAGACATTGCAGGGTTATAAACATGGCTAGTGTATGATTTTCCCCAGAAGTGTGATATTTTGACATGCACTTCTGGAAAAAAGGGGAGTTTTCTGCGGTGTGACGGAGATTTATTTTCACTATGGAAGAAGTGCATATCCAGCCTGCTATGAGCCACTTCCTCTTCCCTGGGCCAGTCTAGATTTAGTTTTTCAACTGCCCTAGTAATCACCTCAAGCAGCTCTTGATATGCTTGAGAGCATTTGATGCTTGAGAGTTTTCAGTGGCACCCCCTACTGGCTCCTTGGAGTCAAAGAGGGTGTTTAGGCTTTCCATAGTGGAAGGAGGAGTCCCGACGCATTCTGCAAAGTCAGGCAGAGAGTCGGACCCAGAAGACAGAGGAAGAGATTCTTCGGCTCCTCTTCCAGATCCATACGAGATACCCAGGACAGGCTCTGGAACCCATCTCCCTTCGGTCGAGAAGACAGCGAGTCATGAGTGGAGCTGCCTAATTGTAAGGCGTTCACAATGCTCACAGTCAGACCCCTCAAGGGCTGCTGTGGCATGCTCCACCGCTAAACACTTCACACAGAAAGTATGTCCGTCCGTCCCCATGATGAAATGGGAGCAAGGCGTAATGTACTTCCTGAATTCTCTCTTGCTCATTCTCTTTTTTTCTTCTTTTTTTTAAAGGGACAGAAAAGTAAAGAGATTTTTCTTTCTTTTTTTTTGTTGAAAAAATAGAGAGGAAATGAAGCGTCTTTTTGCGAGTGTTACACAAACAACTGACATGCAGACTTTCTGAAGATAATAAGGCTGACTTCGCGGTTCACAGGTGGCATATATATATCACGCGACACGCTTTATTGCCATGTCACCTGATCATGGCAGGCCTATAAATAGGCATGATGTTACACAAGCTTCAGATGCCGGTCACGCACGAGGATGCTTCCCACAGCATCGAGCCAAAGCAATGTGCAGTTCCCTTTGAAAGGGAGCAGAAGAAATCAAGTTTTTCACAAATACTTTTTCACAGTACTTTAAGTGTACATCTAATGGTCCACAGGTGGAGCATCTGAGACTGAAACTAATTTATACAATGCCTCCAGAAATTATTAACCCCCCCTAGCAGTTTTTTTTTTGTTCCACTGAAGTGACTCTGCAGAAATAAAATTAAATAGAGTATTTAGATTACAAAATTAATCGTGTGTGCCACTGAAGATTCCTGTTAATTATAAAATGAATATGCAAATCATTCAGAGTGTATTTTTCTTTTAAGATTTGTTTACAGTATTTCTCTTATGCTGCTAGTGCTACTACAGTCATAAGGAGGTGTGTGTGTGTGTGTGTGTGTGTGTGTGTGTGTGTGTGTGTGTGTGTGAGAGAGAGAGAGAGAGAGAGAGAGAGAGGGGAAGGGAAGATAAACATTTAGCAGTCTACAGAGATATTCAGTCTTATGAACTGTTTTCATATTCTCTGTAAAGCCAATGTCTGGTGTCCGTGACAAGCACTCCAGTCTGCCTCATGCTGGACTGTCTCAGCTAGTAATGTGGTAGGTAATGGAGACTGTCAGAGAACATGTTCTTGTATATCGTTTTGCTTTGAAACGAACCTCTGTATTAAATACATGCTCTCAAGTCAAACATGACTTGACTGAACACTCTTGATAAAAAAAGTAATGATTAACTCTTGTTAAAGATAACATGGAAAGAACAGTTCTAGAACTTGGATGATTACATTTTCTGCCTTGAGAAAGTCTTCAGGATAGAGGATTTTGCATTCATTTTGTGGTTTCTCTGTAACAATATGAATTTTTTTATTAACTTGCCAAACTTTTTGCTCTATGTGTGGCAAATTAGTGTGGTATAAGGGGAATACAGTACTTCAGGACTTACTATTATAGGAAAATATGGTAACAGTAACTTGCACTGGGTGCATCACAGTACCCCATCACTGATTATTTTATTTTATATCCCATTTTATTTCATTATTTTCTTAATATGATTGTGTATGTGCACTCTTTTGGAAACAAAATGGCTCCATGATGTTAAAAATGCATTGAGACTGTTAGGATTTGAGAATCAATATCCCGAGACGAGCCCCCAGAAAACTGTTAGGATTTGAGGATAGAGATTAGCAATGTTAGGAAAAGAAAAAGAGAACATACACAAGAAAGAAGGTGCCCTCGCCTTGCCACACACTTCCCACACCAAGGCCTTGGGAGAGTTTGCCAAATGACACACAGACACACAAAGTCAAATGGCAAGATCTCTCCCAACACCTTGGTGTGGCAAGTGTGTGGCGGGGTGAGGTCACCTTCTTGTTTGTGCATGTTCTCTTTCTCTTTTTCTAACATCGCAACCCGGAGATTATCTATTCTCAAATCCTAACAGTTTCATGGGGGCTTGTCCGTGATATTTACTGAGAGGTAAGAATAATTTTAATTTGTTTGCTCTGACTTGAAGATATCTCATGTATCCCAATTGTACTACATGCATTGCATAAATATTCTGTGGTGTTCTATCGAAGATATTGGAAGTATCTGTTAGTTTATCTTTATCTTTATTTGCCTCCAGTCGCTGAGTAGTGTTTCTCTCGGCCTTATTGCAAGTATAAATATTTGGCTCCGGCTGATGAGAAGTGTTTCTCTCGCCATTATTGTAAATATAAATATTTGGCTCCAGACACTGAGTATTGTTCTCTCTCTGTATTATTGCATTACCCTACTGTCAATGAATTTTGAATTCTTTCTCTCTCTTTCTCTCGGCTGTAGGATCTCAACCTCAAGCAGGATATATGACCCACAAAAGAATTAGACATACAAAAGCCATGGACACTGTCAGAGAGAAAACCCAATGGACAGCTCGGGAGAAAACGTTACAGACTGACTCTCATAAAACAATGAACCCTCACCTAGCAGACACTCAGGAGCCACTTAAGTACTCTCTGTTTGCATTTGTCTTGACTCAACCACCTTACGGCAATAAGATGAGTATTAGAGGCTTCCCTGACCCAGGGCTGAAAAATCTTGACCACAGAAACTGCTGTCACATGCAGTGATTTAGGTCTTTGGGCCAAACCAGTTTGCTTACCCACCAGATAAAATTCAAGGATCTTCACCCATGAAGTGATAAGTTCAGTAAGAAAAGAGGGGGGGACTCCCCCTTGGAATGTGGCCTTAGGCTCCCTCAGGAAAGAGTCTAAACCAGACCCCCATTCCTTTGTTGAACCAAACCACAGAAGCCATGATTGAAAATGGATACATCTTTAAAACAATAGCAATCACCCTTTTTCTGCCATATTTTCTTCATGTTTATAACTACTAATGGCCACAAATCATTTCATTTATTTAGCATACATTAGTATAGTAGTACTTGTATGATTATTATTATTATTATTATTATTTTACTATTAATGATGTACGTAACAACAGTTAAAATATGTCTTGTGTGGTATGTACAGTATCTCACAAAAGTGAGTACACCCCTCACATTTTTGTAAATATTTGATTATATCTTTTCATGTGACAACACTGAAGAAATGACACTTTGCTACAATGTAAAGTAGTGACTGTACAGCTTGTATAACAGTGTAAATTTGCTGTCCCCTCAAAATAACTCAACACACAGCCATTAATGTCTAAACTGCTGGCAACAAAAGTGAGTACACCCCTAAGTGAAAATGTCCAAATTGGGCCCAATTAGCCATTTTCCCTCCCTGGTGTCATGTGACTTGTTAGTGTTACAAGGTCTCAGGTATGAATGGGGAGCAGGTGTGTAAAATTTGGTGTCATCGCTCTCACACTCCCTCATACTGGTAAACTGGATGTTCAACATGGCACCTCATGGCAAAGAAATCTCTGAGGATCTGAAAAAAAGAATTGTTGCTCTACATAAAGATGGCCTAGGCTATAAGAATATTGCCAAGACCTGACACTGAGCTGCAGCAAGGTGGCCAAGACCATACAGCAGTTTAACAGGACAGGTTCCACTCAGAACAGGCCTCGCCATGGTCGACCAAAGAAGTTGATTGCACATACTCAGCGTCATATCCAGAGGTTGTCTTTGGGAAATAGACATATGAGTGCTGCCAGCATTGCTGCAGAGGTTGAAGGGGTGGGGGGTCAGCTTGTCAGTGCTCAGACCATACGCTGCACACTGCATCAAATTGGTCTGCATGGCTGTCATCCCAGAAGGAAGCCTCTTCTAAAGATGATGCACAAGAAAGACTGCAAACAGTTTGCTGAAGACAAGCAGACTAAGGACATGGAATACTGGCACCGTGTCCTGTGGTCTGATGAGACCAAGATAAACTTATTTGGTTCAGATGGTGTCAAGCGTTTGTGGCGGCAACCAGGTGAGGAGTACAAAGACAAGTGTGTCTTCCCTACAGTCAAGCATGGTGGCGGGAGTGTCATGGTCTGGGGATGCATGAGTGCTGCCGACACTGGGGAGCTACAGTTTATTAAGGGAACCATGAATGCCAACATGTACTGTGACATACTGAAGCAGAGCATGATCAGTATGCAGTATTCCAACATGATAACGACCCCAAACACACCTCCAAGATGACCACTGCCTTGCTAAAGAAGCTGAGGGTAAAGGTTATGGACTGGCCAAGCATGTCTCCAGACCTAAACCCTATTGAGCATCTGTGGGGCATCCTCAAACGGAAGGTGGAGGAGCACAAGGTCTCTAACATCCACCAGCTCCATGATGTCATCATGGAGGAGTGGAAGAGGACTCCAGTGGCAACCTGTGAAGCTCTGGGGAACTCCATGCCCAAGAGGGTTAAGGCAGTACTGGAAAATATTGGTGGCCACACAAAATATTGACACTTTGGGCCCAATTTGGACATTTTCACTTAGGGGTGTACTCACTTTTGTTGCCAGCGGTTTAGACATTAATGGCTGTGTGTTGAGTTATTTTGAGGGGACAGCAAATTTACACTGTTGCACAAGCTGTACACTCACTACTTTACATTGTAGCAAAGTGTCATTTCTTCAGTGTTGTCACATGAAAAGATATAATCAAATATTTACAAAAATGTGAGTGGTGTACTCACTTTTGTGATATACTGTATGTGTTCATGGAATTGCTGGAAAATATTGGTGGCCACACAAAATACTGACACTTTGGGCCCAATTTGGACATTTTCACTTAAGGGTGTACTCACTTTTGTTGCCAGCGGTTTAGACATTAATGGCTGTGTGTTGAGTTATTTTGAGGGGACAGCAAATTTACACTGTTGCACAAGCTGTACACTCACTACTTTACATTGTAGCAAAGTGTCATTTCTTCAGTGTTGTCACATGAAAAGATATAATGAAATATTTACAAAAATTTGAGGGGTGTACTCACTTTTGTGAGATACTGTATGTGTTCATGGAATAAATTTCTGATAGATAAAAGTAAGGAAATTCAGATAGGACATCATCATATGTACATGTTAGCATTTCGGACAAAGTTTAATCCACACATCATGAAAAAGTGTGGAACCATCCACCTACAGAGACCATAGACTGATTAAATATCATGGGCGGAGCATATGGCTTACACCCTGCCCTAAGACAATCTCTGTTCGGTTGGAATCCTTAGGGGGTGGAACTAGCCGGAAAGCATTAAAATCCAACTCTTCCATTCACTGTTCTCTCATCTGGCTAAAATCAATTCATCTCACCTCATAGGCAGCGGCAGGAGTCTTCAATCAACATCTGCTGGCAGACCCAGCCTAGAGCTCCCCAGCTTTTCAAAACTCCCACCATTAGCTCTCCAAAAAACTAGACGCCGTTCCATTCAGCATTCCAGTACCTTCTTTCTTGTGTATTCTCACTTTCTCTCTTCTTAACAGTTGTAACTTGGAGATTCTCTATTTTCAAATCCTAATAGTTTTTTGGGGCTCATCCCGGGATATAGATTCACCATCCTAACTGAGACTTTACCTATTTTGAGGTCAATTTATATTGACTAGTGTCATAATAACATTGTACTGTTATCATTTACTCTTTTAGTAAGTAATCTTGCAGAACATTTCCAGGGCATTTTCCTGACTCTGATTTGCTGACATCAGTAATATTAAAATCAATAGCAAAACCTCTAATAACCCCTTACAAATTCTTCAATTTTATATTAGAGGTGAAGTGTGCAGGGTACAGGCTTTTCATCACTTAGCCAATGGCTGGTAAATTTGAAATCCACCTTTCACCCTTCCACTCCAACCCAAGATTACAAGCAGACTTCTGATGATTGGATGAAAAACAAAAAAAGAACAATTTGATGCCTAAAATCATTTTTTAAAAATCCCAAATATGGTCAGTTATTCCACTTCTTTGTCAGGTTTCCTTTTCAAAATAGATTATATAGATCTCAATGAGATTATCCTGTTAAAATAAGGTCAAATGCATACATGAAACTTCTTCTGATGGGTGGCAGGATCTAGAAAGTTTAGTTCCTATTAAATGTCAGCTGAGCAGAATATACATTAAATATGCTGTTTCATTGGCCCAATTTAGTCTCAGCCTCAAAAGGTTTATTCTGATTTGCTCCTGAACACCATGACACAAAAAACTTTTTATAGCCACATATAGTCACTGGACTGAAAAACTTTGTGAGGTAATCTTGTCTGTCTGCAGATGGGCTACATTTTGGAGTGATCAAGATTCACTCTTTATGGTCAAGCAGCTGCTCTGCTGCTAAATTATTCCTTTTCTAGGATACAAATTGGTGATCCATACCCTTCCCTGTGGGCACTTAAATCATTCGCACTTAAAGGACACCCTTGCAACCAAGTATGAAGACATACTTCCTAGGAGGAGGTCTGTGGTTGTACATCATCAAATTCCCCAATGCTTTGAAAGCAGGCAGTATTTGGAGATTTGGTTATTTGATTACTGATTAACCCTATTAGACTTTGTGGTGGCTCAAAATTTAAGGCTTTGTGCTCCTAATCAGATGGTTGGGGGTTCAATCCACATCAAGCTGCCACTGTAGACCCCTTGAGCAAGGCCCTAAATTTGATCTGCTCCAGGGGTGCTGTATCATGGCTCTGATACCAACTTCCCAACAAGCTTGGATATGTGAAGAGAAGAATTTCACTCTTATAAAGAATTTCACTCTTAGAATGTACTGTATATGTGGAAAATAAAGCCTTCTTGTTTCTAGTGAAGGTAGCACAACTTTACACCTTTCCAAGACATCACTAATACAGTATGTCTGGACATTTTACGTACATTTTATATGACTGTGGGATCTCTGTGTAACTTACTATTTAGCTTAGTATTGAAAATTGAAACACAACAATTAAAATAAGGTGAGCTGATGCCTACTAATGAAGTGTTCTGTGGTAGATGCCAAGACCAGAGAGAGAGAGAGACAGAGAGAGAGAGAGAGAGAGAGAGAGAGAGAGAGCGTGCAAAAATAGCTGACAATAAACAATACACTCTAAAACATTCTTAGCCATATAATCATAGAGAGCAATGTAATTTTCAGGCTTCACAACTCTTAATTACTACCTTAATGTGCTGGACCCAGTGTGCTTCTGCAGAGTTGAAATGTGTGTGTGAGAGAGGAAGTTGATCAATAGCTCATGATGGGCCTGTTGATAATGTAACTGGGCTATCTGGGATGCCATGTTGGAGTTCAGCAGGTGTCTTTGGGCTGATTAGAGTGTGTGTGTGTGTGTGTGTGTGTGTGTGTGTGTGTGTGTGTGTGTGTGTGTTGGAGGAGAGAGAGTGAGAGAGACAGAGAGACAAAGGGAGAGAGAGAGATGACAGTTGAGATAAGGTAAGGCAGAGGAGCAGCAAACATTTATTTATCTGAAGCAGACAATTCCTCTCTGGCAAAATAGGTTGCTTAGTGAGATTGAAATACATGCAGACTGTAACACATTTTTGCAAACACACCCAAATGCACATGGAGATTGCAAAAGCAAGGACACACACACATAAATGAATGACATAAATTAATAAATGAGGACTGATTGGACAGGTGGTATCATTAATTACACTGTGAAATGCAGCTTCTAGCCTACAATCAAACTTGCACACACATACACACACACACATACACAGAGAGAGAGAGAGAGAGAGAGAGAGAGAGAGAGAGATTTCACTACAGCCAAGGTTATTTCAAGTATAAACTCATATCCACCCATCAAAGTGAACAGCACATTTCAATTAAATTAACCTGAGTGGATTTGAGCATTCATGGTCATAACTTTTAATTTTCCTCCTAAATTCAATCAATTAAGGCATCTACTGCTGGGATTGAGAAATAGCCTATATCATATCATGCCTAATTAGAGATGTCATGAGAGCAACAAGCATTTCTTTTCAAATTTCTCATCCCCAACCCTCAACACACAGACACACACACACACGCACGCACACACACACACAAATGCACACACACACACACACACACAAATGCAGTTAACAAACCTGGTCACGATTTCCCAGTCACACAAGTCCAACCTCTTCTAGGCGATTTAATTTATGAAACAAAATGAAAAACAAGGGAATGGTCCTTTCAGTTGTACCTTTCACACTTTTCATTTCTTTTCTTTGTTTCTTTCTTTCTTTTCTTTTTAACACCCCCCTTCCCTCCAAAACACCTATCACTCCCACCCGCTTGCCCGTTTGAAGAATGGACAATAACTTAGGATGGATGGCTGAGAGAGAGAGAGACCCCAGAACACAGTGGCCCTGAGCAGTCAGCCAGAAAGGTGGGAAGACACTCATTCATTCTGGCTAAGGTAGAAAGGATGGCACTCATTTGTTTCTCCCTGGAAGGAGGTGCTCAGAGTGATAATGAAATCATAAGGGGAGATGACACTACAGTCGTATGAGGACTAGCATCTCTCATCCTGCTGCTGTGGAGAACACTACATCATGGTGTGTGTGTGTGTGCGCGCACATGTACTATGTTGGTTTAAAAGTCTTTGTGTACCGTTAACATATCTAGTTTTGTCTTTTAAAAGGAAAAAAGCAAAAAAAATAATTCACAACAACCTCATAATTGTTCTAAGATAAAAATTTAATGAACATCATTCCTGACCATAATGTGGTTGTTTTAGAATCATTTGCACTCATCATCAATCCAATAGAAGTATATAAATTTAAAATTTGAAATATAAATTTCCCACTGTTATAACTAGGGAAGCCTTGATACAGACACTGATATTGCGTATTGACACAATGCTGAGCTCATTTACTCAAGGCTAGTATGCTTTCATGCTAATGAATAGATGTCATGAAAGAAGAGCAATCTGGATGTATTTCACAATTAATGATCAAAGCAAAGCTTTGTAAAATTCTGGTCTAAAGGATCAAAAGAAGGAAGTACAGCATTTTCATACAGTACATGTAACAAGTAACGAGGAGTTCATTGCTGGAAGCACACAGCAGCAAGTACACAGGTTAGACAAGAAAAAATGTCTACAGACAAGGTTTCTGTTGCTGAATGAAAATAACAGGCCTTATCCAGTAAGTTGTTCTTGACGATTAGCCACTACTGGACATTGACAAAAAGGGATTTTCATATAATAAAACCAATGAAACATACTTTATGTACAGCTACACAGAAGTGTTTTTTTTTTTCCCCAGAGTGAATCAAAACCCGCTCCTCTCCATTGAAAATGTCTGGGTTACACATGTAACCCTGCTCCCTGAAAAAGGAACGAAATGTTGCATGAGCTACACGCTGTGTGAAGCGCCCTCGCGCATGACCAGTATCTGAAGCTTGTGTAACATCATGCCTATTTATAGGCCTGCCATGATCAGGCGACATGGTAATTGAGCGTGTGGCGTGATTTTAAAACAGCACCTGTGAACCGTGCCGTCAGCCTCCATTATCTGAAGCGAAGAAGCAATTCACAGGCATGCCCCAGTATGACAAAGCTACGCAACATCTCGTTCCCTTCTCAGGGAACAGGGTTACATGTGTAACCCAGGAGTTCCCTTTCAAAAGGAACTCAGTGTTGCGTGAGCTCCACACTGTGGGAATGACAATACCCACTCTGTCATACTGAGGGTACGGTCTGTATAAAAAGATCCAAGCCCGAGGGTCACTGCAAGACACTCGAGCCTGGGGTTGAATGTATATCCAGGCTGTAATATCAAATGAATGTGTGTGGCATAGACCACCCTGCTGCAGCAAACACATCCTGTAAGGGTACCTCTTTGGACAAAGAGGTGACACACCTAGTGGAATGTGCCCTTATGTCCAGAGGCATAGTGAGACCATGCGGCTCATAAGTGATAGAAATTGCTTCCACTATCCAATTTGAGATGCGCTGCTTCGACACAGCATCACCTCTACTGTCGCCGCCAGAGCAGACCAGCAGCTGCTCCGACTTCCATCACTGGCCAGAGCAGTTGATGTAAGAACAGAGAGCCCTTACTGGACACAGTAGGTGCAATTTCTCTTGTTCTGGTGTGAAGAACAGAGGAGGGCAGAAAGCCTGCAACACTACTGGCTGTGCAGCAGACGTAGGCACTTTAGGAATATAATCTGGCCTAGGATACAGGAAGACCTTGGATAATCCAGGGGCAAAGTCAAGCCAGGAAAGGGCAATGGAGAGAGCTTGTAGATCTCCTACTTACTTGAGCGATGCCAGGGCCAGAAGAAGAGCTACCTTTACAGTCAGAAGCTTCTCTGAAGCTGACTCTAAGGGCTCAAATGGGACACCTGACAGACCCTCCAGGACCACAGAAAGGTCCCAGGAAGGTATGCATGGTCTGCAGATGGGACTCAGCTGCCTGATATAACACATAAACCTCGAAGTTAGTGGATATTGCACCACAGAGGCTCCATCAATAGAGGCTTGGCTGCCCAAAATGGTGGCCACATAGACCCTGATGTAGAAGGAGCCAACCCTGCTGAGAAATGTCCTCATAAGAACTCCAGGATTTTAGCTGTTGCACAGTTCACTGGGTCTAGCCGACATTCCTCACACAACGAGACAAAAAGTCGTCACTTGAGCGCACAGAATTTCCTAATGGATGGTGCTCTACCATTCAACATGGTCCCTACAACCTCAGTTGTGAGGCCAGAATCTACAAACCACAGTTTCCACAGTTCCGGCCGAGGGTGATAAATCAGCCCTCTGGCTTGAGACAGTAGATCCCTGTGGATGGGAATCTCCCAACAAGCGCTGTCCAGCAGGGATATTATCTCTGAGAACCATATTCGAGCTGGCCAATGAGGTGCTACTAGCATCAGACGTAGACAGTCTTGCCAAACTCTTGCCAAACTCTTGCTAGAACTTGTGGGAGCAGAGCAATCACGGGAAAAACGTACCATTGTGACCTCGGCCACATGTGTGCCATGGTGTGGGAGGAGGGAGGGCAAACCACAGCAGGCAGTGTGTTGTCTCCTCAGAGGCAAATACAACCACTTCCGCTTGGCCGAACCTCCGCCATATGGACTCCACCACTAATGGATGGAGTCACCAATCCCTGGGTCTCAGCCCCTGCCTCAACAGGATGTCTGCCCCCACATTTCAGTTGCCTAGAATGTACATTGCACTCGCTGACAAAAACTTTACCTCTGCCCAGAGAAGAATTAGTTGTGCCTGACTGAACAGGGGGCCCGAACATAATCCTCCCTGGTGGTTGAGATGTGAGACCACCGCTGTGTTGTCTGTCACAAATAACACATGGTGACCGCTCAATTGAGGAAGAAAGAATTTCAGTGCTAGAAACACGGCCCACATTTGTAGGTGATTCAAGATGAGGGCCGCTCCAGAGACCGTGAGCTGGACAGCCGTCTAAGACTGTGCCCCAGCCTGTGAGGGAGGTGTCTGTCCTTACCGTCTTGCAATAAGGAGACACCCCTAGAGCGTGACCCAAGGCTATAAACCGGAGACACCAAATTCCCAGAGCATGTAGGCATCATTGCGTGTCACTGATTACTCTCAGAAGTTTCATCCTCAGATAAAACCCCCAACTTTACAGCCACCAATGAAACAGTCTCCTGTGCAATAGGCTGAACATTATGACTTTGGCTGCTGCTGCCATAAGCCCCAACAGTCTCTCGTAGAGACTGGAGGGGATGCCGAGTTCCAGCTTTATCTTGCTCAATGTTGAAACGATTGACCCTACACATGTTTGGGATAGAAACGCCCTCATCGTAGTAGAATCCTTATAACCTCTAGAAAAGTTGTCCACTGCACTGGAGAAAGCATACTTTTGTTGAGGTTGAACCTGAGTCCCAAGCTCTTCATGTGGGCGAGAACAACATCTCGATGTTGAATTGCCAGTTCCCTGGATCATGCTAGAATTAACCAGTCGTCAAGTAGTTTAGTACACGGATGCCCTGGAGTCACAATGGAGCCAGAATGACATCCATGCACTTTGTGAAGGTGCGAGGGGATAAAGCTAGCCCGAAGGGCAGAACCCAATATTGGTATGTGTTGCCTCCAAAGGCAAACCTCACTTAATTGCCACGGCCCTGATCACGGCAGGCCTATAAATAGGCATAATGTTACACAAGCTTCAGATACTTGTCACGTGCGAGGGTGCTTCCCACAGCATGTAGCTAAGGCAACGTCTCATTCCCTTCTCAGGGAACAGGGTTACATGAGTAACCCAACCTTTTTCTGCAGTGTGAGGGAGAAAAAAAGCTCATCCAGCCTTAGTAATAACATCATGCAGCTCTTTATATGATTGAGAGCTACTCTCAGATTTGAGCCTCCTCTTATGGCTCCTCGGAGTCAGAATTGAAATAATTATTTATTTATTATTTATTTATTTTTGGCTTTCCATAGCGGAAGGAGGAGTTGTGACGCAAGCTCCAAAATCTTGCAGAGAGCCGGACCTGGAAGACAGAGAAAGCGATAGAGCAGCACTCATCTCCGGCTCCGCTCAGCCGAGAAGAGAGTGAGTCACGAGCGGAGCTGCCTAATTGGAAGGCATTAATAATGCGGACAGTCAGACCACTCGAGGGCTGCCATGGAGTGCTCCCACCTAGACACTTCACACAGAAAGTGTCCCCCCCATGATGCAATGGGAGCGAAGCATAACACAATTCCTGAATTCTCTCTCACTCATACTTTACTCTCTTATTTTTTTTAAAGGGACAAAAAAGTAAAAGTATTTATTTTTCTTTTTTGAAACGATAGAGAGAAAATGAAGAGTCTTTTTGCGAGCATTACACAAACGACTGACATGCAGTCTCGCTGAAGATAATACGGCTGACAGCATGCTTAATTGCCACATCACCTGATCACCATTCAAACACTGGTCACGCGCGAGGGTGCTTCCCACAGTGTGTAGCTCACGCAACGTTGAGTTTCCTTTGAAAGGAACCTAGTCCATACAACTAACATAGCTAGCTAATACACTTCATTTAATTCAAATCGCCAATGTTATAAGGAATGCATAACCACACATATGAGGGTTTTAATGTCCACCGTTTAAACCAGGGAAACAAACAGAGCTAAATAAAATGTTCAGTGACATTTCTGATTAACAGTAAAGGCCAAATCACAAAACCACACTGTCGATATGCTGTCCACTTTATTTAAAATCACAAACTACAAACATGTCATGATTGTGCAACATGTAGCTGCTTAACAAAGTGTTTGTATGTTGTGATATTCATTTTACACCAAGAAGAGGAAATAAAATAAAGATAAGATATTTTTAGGTCAGGGGTTTTGTAATTACAGCTAGCAGATTACTAAGGATAATCCAGCCTCAGCAGTGAAGAGAATGCGAGTGCAAATGAGAGGAAAGTGACCCGCTTTAAATGAAATCTGTTGTGGTAGTGGCCTCTTCAGGACAGTTTGGCAACATTGTTTCAGTAATTTCAGTAATTCTCATAAACACAAGAGTTAGATTGGCTTGGCTGAGAGCTGGGGGTGGTTTTCACAGGGGAATTTGATAGCTTTCGAACTAGGCTTATTCCATTCATTATTAAACCTTAAACAGTTAATATCTCTTAAAAATATTCACCTTCTAACTACTGATAATTGAATGCTAGACATGCCAAAGCAGTTCAAAATCAAAGTGTGCTTTTGTTCTATCACCTGCCATACAAAAACCATGTCCAATATTGGGAGCATCAAGTATTAAACAAATGTAGCATTGAAGATCACCTCCCATTTACTTTGAATCCTGTCTGGATATGGCATAAGAATGACCATGCTCTCTGAGAAGATAGAGAGACAGAGAGAGAGAGAGAGAGAGAGAGAGAGAGAGATGAAGTATGTATCTTTTTTCCAAAATAGGTAATCTGTAACAACTCTCTGATGTGCCCTTACAGTAACAGAATATAAATGATAAATTCATTCAAAATGACAGTATATAATATGTACCATTTGCATCACTATACACATAAGCACATACACTGTCTTACTTTCTCCAAGCACACTCAAACTGTTTCCAAATTACTCCTAATGTATATCTGGCAAACACCTCCACAAACACATACTGTACACATGCATGCGCACACACACACACACACACACACACACACACACACACACACACACACACTGCATGGCTGCATAATTCAGAGCAGATGCCATAAGGGCTTTTGCACCTCTCCGAACATTTGAATGCATGCTGGCTGAGTGTGTCAAGATCTCATTTCATATTCTGTTCCAGACAGCTAGGGATGGTTAGAAACACCAGTCATCTGAGAAGTAATGAAATGTTCATTGTTGTGGTGGCATTAGCCCTTAAAGCTACAGTGTGTTGGATTTTTTATGAAGAAAAATCATGATTATTGGGTTGGGGGAAATATTTTATTTTATGTTTTTGAGCTGGTGGGGCACCATTCCTGGCATGCTGGCTAGGCTCGTACACAGTCCTGGAGAGGGTAGGCCCAGTGAACTACCGCCTACAACAGCCTAGTAAGCGTGCAGACACCCAACTATACCATGTTAACCTGTTGAAGAAGTGGGTCTAGCCTGCTCCTGTAGTCTCCACATTTGCCACTGTCTCCCGTGGTCCCCTTGGGCGTACCTTGGTCCAGTGGGGTGAAGATCTGAGCCTGGTGCAAAGACAGGAGCTGACAGAATTAGTTGACCATCACGTGGACATATATTACCACCACGCCAGGCCCGATACACCTGATGCAGCATGAGATAAAGACCCTGCCAGGAGTGGTGGTAAGACAGTGGCCATACTGCATCCCAGAAGCCAGCTGTCAAGCTATTGAGGAGGTCAGCCAGATGCTTTGTGATGGGATCATCGAAGAGTCCTCCAGCCCCTGGTCCAGCCCCAACAGCAGCATCTGGCTATATAATGACTTTCGGAGGCTGAATGCAGTCTCTGACTTCCACAGCTACCCCCTTCCCAGAGTCGATGATCTGGTGGAGCACCTAGGGGTAGCCTGGTTTATATCCACCCTTGATCTGACCAAGTGGCAAGTCCCCCCAGCCCCAGACGTATGGGCCAAAACCACCTTCAGTACCACCAGTGACCACTGGCAGTGCTGGGTTCTCCCCATGGAGCTCCGGCAACCTTTCAATGCCTGATGGACATCATCCCGAGGCCGCACTGGCCATATGTGGTAGCCTACCTGGATGATGTTATCATTCACTCCTTCACTTGGGCAGACCACCTCCATCATCTCAGGGAGGTACTCGGGAGCCTCTGGAAAGCCGGGCTGACTGACAACCAATGGAAATGCCACCTGGGCCTGACAGAGGAACAGTACCTGGGGTACCGTATCGGCCGGGGCCTGCTGAAGCCCCAGGAGAAAAAAAAAATAATGGCAGTGAAAGACTATCCCTCTTCCAAAAAACAGGTACGTGCCTTTTTGGGGCTGGCGGAGTACTACGGAACGTTTGTGTCTAATTTCTCCTCTCTAGCTTCCCTCCTCTCAGATCTCACCAAAAATGGCCAACTGGACCAGGTGTGGTGGACCGACAAAGTGGAGCGGGCATTCCAGGCTCTCAAAAGGGCTCTCACCAGCTCCCCAGTCCTCAGGAACCCCAACTTTGACCTGCACTTCATGGTCCACACGGATGCCTCGGAGACAGGGCTGGGAGTCTTCCTGCCAAAGACATTCAATAGAGAGGAGTACCCGGTCCTCTATGTCAGCAGGAAGCTAACCCATGCCAAGTAGAAGTAAGCTGCTGTGGAACAAGAATCCCTCATGATAAAGTGGGCCATAGAGGAGCTCTGGTACTACCTGGCAGGGTGCCACTTCATCCTGATCACCGACCATTCCCCTCTACAGTGGATGGTCCAGGCTAAAGACACAAACGCCAGAGTAACCCTGTGGTTCCTCTCATTAAAGGACTTCTCATTCCAGGTCCAACACCAAGTGGGGGCCCAGCACAGAAACGGTGATGGCCTCTCGAGAAGGCATGCCCTCTGGACTCAACTCTCACTGGCAGTGGGCTCGGAGCTGAATGAAAGAAATCTGAGTACATAGTGACAGGTGCTAGTTCATAATCAGTCAGGACATAGAGAGAAAAAATGTACTATAAGAGACTGAATTATTCAGGCCTGACAGATGTTTTTTTTTTCCTTTTATAACTAGGTTTTTTTTGTAATTGAGTGGGAAGCTAGTGAGAAAGAGTCAGGCTCAATGTTGAATTTATATCGGTATCAAGTTGCGGTTTACCTTCATTTATAGCAATTCATGATAGCTGGCTAATAACTAATTTGAGATATTTGTGTGTTTCTTGTATTTTTGTTAATTTGTATTTTAATCTCAGTTATATTGGATGTAAGTGAGTCTGGAGTATGCATATATTTTTGTATTTATGTGTGTCCTTGCATTTGTCTTTTAGCTAACACTATCTGCATCATACATAATGTTTTTGACAGGCTTTATTTATAACTTGGAAGGAATCTGGGTTCTTGTGAACAGAAAGCTAGTATATATACAGATTGGCATTACTTCCAAGTGGATAAATCACATTCGGTCTCCAACAGAAGCTTGATCATTAAAATTCAGATAATATGAACATAACAGAAATGCAGCACTGGCAATAATGGTCAATAAAAGCGTTAATTTAGCCGTATACAGTGGGGGAAATAAGTATTGGACGGGTCAACATCTTTTTAGGTAAACATATATCCAGTGAGGCTATTCACATGAAATTTTCACCAGACATCAGTATTAACTCAAGAAATCTGGAAATATAAAGAATTTGCAACATTAAAGTCCATAAATAAAGTTATGTGTAATAAAGTGTAATGACACAGGAAAAAAGGATTTCTTTAATACTGATGTCTGGTAAAAATTTCATGTGAATAGCCTCATTGGATATATATTTACTGAAATAAATGTTGACACGTCCAATACTTATTTCCCCTACTCCATGAATATTTTGTAATCAAATTTGTGAAATTTTGTATTTTTTTTTTAAACACATTGCTTTTCAGATGTGGTATATATACTTTTTGAGTCTGCTGACTGGCAGAGTAAGAGTTTCTTGTTAACTTGCTGCTAGTATGCATCATGGTATAGTCTACCAGAACTGTTTTCTTTAAACATACTATATAAAAAAAAATTTTTTTATTGATACTGAACAATTTTTGTCTGTTTGTGAAATCTTTGCATATTATATCTTAATATCGTGTGTGTATACACACACTGGCCACTTTAATACACATGTACACATGTATCCAATTATGTGGCAGCAGCGCAATGCATAAAATCAACCAAATACAGTGCAAGAGCTCTGGTTAGTGTTTACATAAAATATGGATTTTCATATTTTCAACAGTCACAACAAAAACATCAAATGAGGCAACAGCAACTTAAATAGCCACTCTTTACAACAGTGGGGAGCAGAAAACAGCATCCCAGTATACACAACATGCTGAACCTTGAGGTGGATGGGATACAACAGCAGAAGACCACATCGGGTTCCACTCCTGTCCATCAATGGCAGAAATCTGAGGCTACAGTGGACACAGGATCACAGAAACTGAACAGCTGAAGAGTGGAATAAGACAGGGTGTTACGCCATGGTTTGCCTTTGCCTGCTTCCTGTGTTTCCTCGTACGTCGCGTCTGTTCATGTCACCCTGCCCATCCGCGCTTGTCTCCAGCAGGTAACATTACACAGGGTGATGTTTTCTCAGTCTTCAACTGACCAGTTTTACTAAATATGAATGAGTTGCATGAATGCGCTGGTGTACAAATGTTCCTATTAAATGGATCAGTGAGTGTATGTAACATTTTTATGCAATAAGTCCACATGCATTTACAGATTAAATTACAGCATGTGAGGTTGTGAGCTTAATTTTTTTTTTTAAATTTTGACATACAATTCTTAGAAATATATAACTTGAAAAAAGATAGTAGTTTTAAATAATCTCATTGCGTTAACTTGGCCAGAACCACTTAAATGTAAATTAGACTTAAGGAACTGAAATTAAATGGCAATTTTCCAAAAGAAATAATAAAAAAAAAGTGTCAGCTAACTCAGATGCCTGTTTGGTTCAGGAAGTGCTATCAGCGAGCAGGCCTCAGATGGCAAAGGACTAAAGAGAGATAGAGAGAGAGAGGGGGGGGGACTTGCATTTTCACATACATTATTGAAAAGTATTGCTGCCTGCACCCATCTGGCCTGTGTTCTGTTTCTGAGAATCAGACAAGACCAAGGTCAAATGTGGAATGAAAAGGTATTATTTCATATAACAAATACCAAATGGAGAAAGCAAACTTTTTCCCTTTCCATTTTTAAAGGGTGAAAGGGGTGTTAAGAAAAGCCTATGAAAGTATAGGAATGATATTACAAAATACAAAAAGACTCTGGTTTTTATTTTGCTTACATGTTATTTTTATGAATTGGCAATGTGGGTGCAAATTGTAAGCCATACTGTGTTGTTAAAAATGGTTTTGAAAGTTCCTTTGTATGCATTGATGATACATGCCATGGACTTTTGTGTCCATCTACATTGTATTTATTCAATCTTTTTCGGTGATCACTGTATCATTGTCAGATTATCCGGAGCCTATACTGGGAATATTGGGTGTGAGGCATGATTATACCGCGGATGGCATGCCAGTCTATTATAGGGCACAACTCACACACACCTACACACACTTATTGAAACCTACAGCAATTTTAGTGTAGCCAGTCCATATATTTTCACAATGTAGGTTCAAACTGGCGATCCCTGAAGAAATTGTCTGGGTTAGCCTGTTCCCTGAGATGGGAATGAGACTTTGCATGAGCTTCACACTGTGGGAAACCCTCGCTTGTGACCAGTATCTGAAGCTTGTGTACATCATGCCTATTTATAGGCCTGCCCATGATCATGTGACATGGAAATTAAGTGCATCACGTGATATATATATGGCACCTGTGAAGTTTGGGCGTCAGCATCTTGAACCTGTATGTCCGAAGAGTACAGATCAGATGAAGCAGATCTAAAATTGGCCACATACTCCTCTATTTTTTTGGGGACCAGGAAATAATGGCTATAAAAACCTCCCTCCCTCAGGGAACGGGGTACATGTTCTATGGCCCCTTTGTCTAAGAGGGATCTTACTTCCTGCTCTAACGTCGGGCTCTGGTCTGTGCTGACTACTATGGTGAGCACACCTCTGAACCAGAGGGGTTGAGCTCTAAACTGGACCTGGTAACCTTTTTCTACGGTAGACAGAATCCATTGAGACACATTTGGGAGTAGTTTCCACGCTGCCAGATGGTCTTTTAGTGACGTTAACTATTCCACATTCTATTGGAGGGAAAGCAACAGATTTTTGTTGCCCTGTGACAACTCGCTGACCAGAGAACACTGAAAACTTGGGACAGCCTTGGCTAGGGGAGTCCCTTCCACGGCCCCTCAGGACCGCTCTTCTTTGTCTGCTTGGCCTTTATGACCATTCTCAGATCAGGCCTAGTAGCAGGCCGCGATTGTGGCCGCCCGGTTCCCCTGGCTGTCTGCGGGGGTTGACGGGCTCCCATACTTGCCTTCTGTGTCTCCTTCACACTGATGCTGGCCCGGGCTCCACTCGTGGATACCTAGGTGAACTCAACACAACAGGGAAGGAACTGGCTGAATGCTGCCATATGTCAAGCTCACTCAGCAGGTCTGCTTGGTAGGCCTGCAACACTGTCATTGTCTGCAGTGACCCACAAGCAAGACTACTGCCACGGTGGCCTTACATGGTGGCTTGGATGGCAAAGCCGGCCCCCTTAAATTACCTGCTGTTGATGGAGACAGGGAGCTCGCAAGCGCATTGTTGTGGATAAAAATGACATGAAATAAACATGAGGGAGACCTAGTATGAGTAATATGTAATTTTATTGAAAATTCACAGGACTGGTGGGTGCGTGATCTTGAGGAGAGCGGTAGGGGGAAGAAAATGGGGACATGGGATAGTCAGCAAAGGTGAAATAAGGAGACCACTGAGAGTATGGCGGACTGACAGGTGAGAAGAGGGAAGAATGGTCAGAGCCCAGATCAGAGAAGGTGACATCATCCTCAGACTGAAAGCTGGAGGGAGGGTCTGTCTGTGTAGAGGCGTCAATACACACATTCACGGGGTGGATTCTGTATCTGAGGGGGGGGGGGGGACACCCCGCATTTCCATTTCCAGAGGGGGTGCTGCGAAGAATGTTAAGTAGCACCATGATGTCAGCAGTGAGATGCGTAAGCTGATAGTGAGTGTTCAGATCCAAATCCAGCCCCTCCAGTAAAAGGGAGAAGAAAAAATGACGACGGGCACCTAGACACACAGAAGCGGTATTAGGCGGATATTGATGAATTGGATTCACACTTTAAGATCTTTTAAGAGTAACACACTATGGTTTATTAGTCACAGAGAAGTATAAGAGCTGAGGAGTGCAAACACACACACTCTCGTACAGTCAAGGGCAGGCATGCAGACATAACACACACACTCTCTCTCTCTCTCTCTCTGTCTCTCTCACACACACACACATACATAACATTATAACTTTATAAGAATAATAAAAAGGAGTATTAAGATATTATGAGGGTAATATAAAGAGTAGTGGGATATGTAGGATATTAGAAGGGTAATATAATGATATTATGAAGTAGGAAGTACAGTAAACCATTTGCAAGCAGTATAACTATATATAAAATAGAGATATAGAGCAAATATGAAAGTAAATTATAAACCAGAAATACAGAAAAATGTAAAAGAAACTTACTCATAATTCAGATGGTGAAGATTCTTGTCTCGCAAGGAAGGCCTTAATTTTAAGAGAAAACCATGAGGAGCCATTTATAAGGGTAGCTCAGTCAAGCTGCCCCCGTGAGATAAGAGTGAGACCAAGGTCTCTCTAAATTGTTTTGTCTCTCTCCCACTTTCGATCCTAATGGTATCCAGAAAGTCCTCTTTCAAAACATAATGGTAAATTTGATAAGCCTCTTTCAAAACATAATGGTAATGTAGATGAGCTCTTTTTTAACCCTATTGGTATTGATATCATAGTCTTTCTGAAATATATTGGTTATCTACTGTGTAAATACAGTATAAATACTGGAGCTTGAGCTCCAGGTGTCAGATCACTTCTGAGAATTCTCATCGGTGTGGATCTCGTGTGGTGGAACGGAACCAATAAATCTGGACCCTTGCTTCTTCTCACTCACGGCTGGTGTCTTTTTTTCTATCTCCAACTTGGTTCACAGATGTGAGTATTTGCTTCTATGTTGAATTTTAAGTGTTTTTGGGTAATAGGCTAAATTTGGGCCAGCAGCCTCCTCCACCTTCAGCATAGCTAAATAGCCATGCCGTTCAATCCCCACAACGGCTGAATAATCCAACACTGTGGGGTTATAAATACGGCTTATGCATGGTTTTCCCCCAGAAGCCTGATATATTGTCATGCACTTCTGGAAGAAAGGGGAGTTTCTGTAGTGTGAGGGATTTACTTTCAGTGGGGAGAAAAAAGCTCATCCAGCCTTAGTAATCACTTCAAGCAGCTATTTATATGCTGCTGTCAGTTTTTAACACACCCTTCTGGCTCCTAGGAGTCAGAGAGGAATTATTACTATTATTTTTTTGTGTGTGTTTTTATTTCTCTTTTTTTTTCCTTTTGGCTTTCCATAGCAGAAGCAGGAGTCCCGACGCGAACTCCAAAATCCAGCGGGGAGCCGGACCCGGAAGACAGAGCAAGAGATAGAGCAGCGCTCATCTCCGGCTCCTCTTCTGGATCCAGAAGAGATCCCCCAGACCTGAGACGGCTAGCTGCCTTGGCAGTGGCTGGCCCAGATCCGCGAGGCTCTGAAACACAACTCGCTTTGCCTTCTGAGAAGAGAGCGAGTCATGAGCGGCGCTGCCTATTGTAGGCATTACAATGCACAGCCTCTCGAGGATGCCATCGCATGCTCCAACCCTAGACACTTCACACAGAAAGTGTGCACTATTCCCCGTGATGAAACTTAGTCCCATAGAGAGAAACATGAGTTGCAAGAGATACTTTGGTTATATTTGCATATTTGAGCTCTATAGCCTGTTTCATGGAGTGCTCCAGTGTGTCCAGTAAAACAAAAGCAACATGCCCAACTTCCAAATCAGGTTTGAAAAGACTGGCTAGGTCTAGATAATAAGCTAATGTAAGCTAATTCTTTGTAGCAAGAGTGAGCAAGATATTTTTTAAATTCCGAACATCATGAACCACTCTTTTAAAACAGCTGTGCTTGGCTTCAAAGCGAATAGACCAAAAATCTACCAGTGGTCCAAATTTATGAAAAAATTCACGGTAGTGTTCTAGAAAATGATGCTTGATTAACAGTCAGGAAAGACCTCTTTTACCAAGCACCTGTGAGATGAGATTTTGAAATCCATGTAGTGCAATATCTCTTCTGAAAAATGTCCACAAGACGAAATTTCAACAATGTCTTTTAGTTCCAAAAAAATTTGGCAAGTTATGTCATTCTCAGGTACTTTGTCACCGATTATCAATGTCAAGAATCACAACAAAGTCCAATTTTCATGGCAATTACCTCCTATAGAATGTTTTGATGCAAAAGATTTTGGAATTTGTTGAGGTCTGTTAATTTTATCATAATGTTTAAAAGGAATGGACTTAATAATTGAGTTGAGATCATCCAATGTAAAATAACATTTGGAAATGAAAGCTTTAAGGCATAAACACAGTTCCTTTCGTATTACCCCTTCCAATACATCATGCATGAAATCTGGGGGGAAACCCTTGTATTGTGTGAAATTAAGAGAGTCTATTAAGTACACAGTCACTTTTTACACCATCCACAGAAATCAAATCTGTCCTCTTGTCCAGTTCAACAAGGATGTTTTCATGAGCTTCAACTGTTCGGAGTGGGAAGACTTCCTCTCTCACCTCATGGATGTCAATTTCTGAGCGGCTGGCCAAACAAAATCTACAAAATTTATCCACATTGAAATTTTGCTGAAAACCACCAAGTGAATGTGCACCCAAATTGTCTTAGTTATGTTACCAAGCCTTTAGCTTTCATCTAGATTTTCCTGGTACTTGGACTTTCCTGCCTCTTATTCACGATTACGATACAGTACAGTACCTCTAATGTTTTCTCCCAATTTTTGAACATATATTCCATGTTTTTCAAGTACTTCTATGTCTTTAAGCAATGGCTCAAGAATGACATTGTAACCATATTTTTTCACATCACTACTAAAAGAATGGCAAGCCAGATATATTGATTGCACAGATGACCTATACCAAATTGGTAAATTTGAAAGCATCCAATAAACTTCACAGACCTTATGCTTCTTTCTAGACGTTCCTAATGGATTTCCCACATCAAAATCATCAATGTACAATCCCAAAGCTATACTTAGATTTTCTGAAGACAGTAACTGATTCTCTTTACAATATAGGCCATCACTGTATGTTTTAAAATGGGCCCACTGTGGGAAATATTCCCTGTCTTCTGTCTGCAAAAGTTTATCTAAAACATCAGTGCGGTTTAACAGCTCTGCCAATATTTGCAAAATAGGAATATAAACACACTTTCTTGAAGAAGATGCATCTATTACATATTCAACAGGCTCAACCACTTTATGCCTCTTTAAATGTTCTGCACAAATCTCTGTGCCACTGTGCCAACCCGCTCTACCACCTGAGCCACAGCCGCCCGCCAAAGACATGATGTATGTCTTCTTCATGCTGTAATGCAAATTGAGATACCGAGAGGTCCAGATCATCCAAATTTGCCTCAAAAACTGTATTTTCAGAATCGGAAACACCTGAAGTGCAAGTTTGGTAAATATCTACACGAAGATTTTCAACTCCACACTTCTGATGTTTTTTTAATCTTTTGAGCATGAAGTGTACTATATACTCTGGACTCGAAGCTGCAATTTTGAAAAGGACATTTCACACACTCTTTGTTTTGGAGATGAGTTTTTAAATGTGTGAAATATTGAGTAATCCCACAGATCTTTGAGAAAGCACAGAGATTACAATTCAATTTAAAGGCTGCAGTACAGATCTGGACAGATCGTTTATGGTCCCTGGCCAAATATTTCCTTAGAGCAAGTTCAGTAGTAAATGAACACACAGTCTTCATAGATACAAGGCAGAGGACAGTTACTTGCTTGATGGCAGTACTTGAGTTTGTAGGGCCTTATGACAATGCATTGATTGGATGATGTGAAACAGCAGAATTTGCAACTCCACTTCATTGGTCAGGGCCAAATGACCCACTCTGATTGCAGCAGTGCCTGAAGTAATTCTATGAAGAAAAGAAAAAAAAGTAATTCAAAAATGTAATAAACAGTGTACACAAGCAATATCAGGACCAAAATAATAGTTTATCACCAAATCTCTTGATATATTTCATGGCCAGCGGTTCATATACATATTGATATTGTAAGCAAAGCTAATGAGGGAGAAAGCATGTGGGTGCTTGAGTCAGACAGTTTAGTGATGGGAATTTCAGATCATTTTATTGACTCGGATCTTTGAATTTCGTTCAGCAAAATGAACGAATCTTTTTTCGAGTCATTTCGTTCATTAAAATGTTACATGTTAAATTCCCCAACACCTCTAGTACTTACGCAAATGTTGATCACATTTGGGATAAAATATAAACTATGGGCTAATGCAACCAAGGCCAAATTATGAGAAGCAGAAATGATTAATTAATTGCTTAGCATTAGGTTATGCAGTCTGTTAGTTCACCTCACCTCCCAATCCGAGTCATTCTTCTTTTGTCAAATCCCATTTGTCACGTCTGTTCCCCAGAAACAGTAATGATTAGTTCACGTCTCAAGTCTTCAGGTTCGGGGCATTCATTCATCACGTGACTGCCCCATAGGCTGAATGCAGTGGGGCTGTGAAGTGATGAACGAACGACTCGAGAGGTGAACTAATCATTTCTGTTTCCGGTACAAAACCGGGGATGTTGCTGCGCAGGCGTGGTCAAAAATGAATCGTTCATGAATGACACATCACTACACAGTGCGCGAACTCTTAATTAAGTTCTCTCTCACGGCTTTTGCTCTTTTAATACCACACACTTCCTGATCTGTATTTTCGCAATCACATAAAAAAATAAATAAAACAAAATAGATAAATAAACACTGAATGCGGTGCACACACACATATTTACATATTGTGATATGCAGCAATATCTCGGAGGATAGTTTATATCGTCGCATGTGAATTTCTTCCTCAGGCTAACCTACCCCATGCTTTTTGCAATTCATGGAGATAAATTGTTGATATATAAAACGTGCATTAAGTAACTAGAAGAAACATATTTAGCTAGTTTTGTGCCTTTACTTTTATAGATATTTAGCTTTAGTTCACTGGCTAACAACAATATAATACGATTAGCCAAACTATGTGTGGATTAGCCACTGTTTAATTCGATGTAGAAACAATGTAAACAATACTTATATTGTTTACTATTATAAACAATATACTATTATATAGTACATGTCATTTTTACAAGTTATTAAATCAATATGAACAAATGTTTACTTACCAAATTTGACGATGGTGGAAGATTTCAATCTTGCCCTACAACACTGCCGACTAATGTCTTCTGTCTGCTACGCGCTTCACGTGAGATCTTGCGATGAATGTTCAGAACATGACATCATTATTGATTATTGCATGCTTTTAAGTTGAGTTGACAGATACTCTCGTTAATTGAACTTACAAACTAGTTGCAACAGTGAAAGTGTCAGTGAAAGTGCGACAGACTCACACTTGTGAGTATTAAGGATATGTATAGTCTTATTGTGCATATTCTGTACACTTCACATGAATTCATTAGCACTAAATGAACATTCAGCCACTGCATTCATGAACATTTCATTCATGCATTCATGATTCGTGCATAGCATGAACACTGTTAATACTTAACTTGTGGTATCCATCAGTATTTGAAGCTCGTATGGTTAAGCATGATTTGCACACACATTGCAGTTTATATCAAGGTCTCATGATTCAGCCCTTGAAAGTCTTTGTTGTTGTTGTGTGATATTGATTCAAAGGAGGAGGAGTATTCAGTCTGATGTCATTGTCTGATAATTTGTTGTAACCTGCAATATTTTACCCTGATATACAGTACATGTATTAAGACAAAAATATTAGTCACACCCACCAATATCAGCACTTTATTGTACTATATCAATAGGTTGCCAACCTGGACGAATGTGGCATAAAATAACTTTGTTTGTCAGACTCCAACAGTGGCACAGAGATTTGTGCAAAACATTTAAAGAGGCATAAAGAATGGAGCTAGAACAATATAAAGTTGGTGGATGAAGGATATATCAGTGGTAAAAGGTGTTATTGTATTTGGTACAGTAAAAGCAAACTTGTTGATGGAAGTCAAATGTTCAATGTGTCAATAAACAATGGTATAAACTTGATTATTAAAAATAGCAGGTGAAACACAAAGTGCAGCTGAGTTGTTCACTCAGTCAGTGGAAGAGTGGGTTAAAATGGAAAGGAACACTACCGCTGTCCATTCTTATTTGACAGAATTGGTGCTGTGGTTAGTGTGGCAAAGGGAGGTGTAGCCATTGAATGAAATTACACTTTTTAGGGGGAAGGACTGGTGGGTTGGAGAGGAGGTACTTACTTAATATGACTATATAAATGAATGAGAAGCCCTGAAAAGGTTTAAAAGTTTTATTCCATGGGCATGCAGATGCTCAGATGCTTGGAAAGTTGCACTGTATTGTTTGTCTATCTTCACTCTCTAACCAGCATTCATGCCGCTCAGTCTCCACGCTGGGTCAGTTTTTCCACATCTACAACCACTAGCTGAGTGGTTGAGTGCTTTTCCATTGCGTGAGCTTGGGTGTGGGAAGCGCCCTCATGCGTGACTGGTATCTGAAGCTTGTGTAACATCATGCCTATTTATAGGCCTGCCGTGATCAGTTGATGTGGAAATTAAGCGCGTGATATAAAAACGGCACCTGTGAACCATGCCATCAGCATTATTATCTTCAGCGAGCCTGCATTTCTAGGGGTGTAGAGATGCCAGGACAGCCTGTGAGAGGTCTGATTGTGTGCATTGTGAACACCTTGCAATTAGGCAGCTCTGTTCGTGGCTCTCTCTCTTCTCGGCCAAATGGAGTTGAGTTTCAGAGCCTTGTGGATCTGTGCCGGCTGCTCAGGTCATGGGGATCGCGTATGGATCTGGAAGAGGAGCCGGAGATGACTGTTGCTCTATCTCTTCCTCTGTATTCTGGGTCCAAGTATTCTTGGCTTTCCGCCAAATTTTGGAGCTCGTGTCGTGACAACTCCTTTCGCTATGGAAAGCCAAAAAAAAGTCTCTGACTCCGCACAAAAAATGGAGAGCAGCACTCAAGCAAACTCCCCTTTTCTTTCCAGAAGTGAATGATAAAATATGATGCTTCCAGGGAAAAAAAAAAACATACACCAGCCATATTTATAACCCGTGAAGTTTGATTATACAGCCATCGTTGGGACTGTATATCGCGGCTATTTAGCTATGCCGAAGGTGGACAAGGACCTCTCTCCTTCGATGTCAGGTAATTTAGGGGGGCTGGTTTTGCCATCCAAGCCATGTAAGGCAACCTTGGCGTTGGTGGGCAAGGCCTATGCGGCAATGGCTCTCGCTTATGGGACACTGCATACAATGGCAGTATTGCAGGCCTGCCAAGCAGACCTGCTAAGTGAGCTCTATATACGGTGGCAAACAGCCAGTACCTTCCCCGTCATATTGAGTTCGCCAGTGCTAGTGCGAGTGAGTCACAGAATGTAAGTGTGGTGGCCCACCTCCCCCGATGGAGAGCCAGGGGGACTGGGTGGCCACAGTTAGTCTGCTAATAGGCTTGATCTGAGAATGATCATAAAGGCCAAACAGACAAAGAAGAAGCGGTCCTGAGGGGCTGCAGAGGGACGTATCAGGGGATGTGAGGTTGTTAGGGCAGTTAACCCCCAGTACTACTGTAGGGCCTCCCCTAGCCAAGGCCGTCCCAAGTTTTCAGTGTTCTCTGGTCAGCGAGCTGTCACAGGGCAACAAAAATCTGATGCTTTCCCTCCAATAGAATGTGGAATAGTTAACGTCACTAAAAGACTGTCTGGCAGCATGGAAACTACTGCTAAATGTGTCTCCATGGGTTCTGTCTACAGTAGAAAAGGGTTAGAGGGTCCAGTTTAGAGCTCGACCCCCCGGTTCAGAGGTGTGCTCACCACAGTAGTCAGCACAGACCAGAGCCTGATGTTAGTGCAGGAAGTAAGATCCCTCTTGGACAAAGGGACCAAAGAACATGTACCCCATTCCCTGAGGGAGGGAGGTTTTTACAGCCATTATTTCCTGGTCCGCAAAAAACAGAGGAGTATGCGGCCAATTTAAAATATGCGTCATCTGAACTGTAGTCTTCGGACATACAGGTTCAAGATGCTGATGCCCAAACTTATCATTCCACAGATTCAGTTTGAGGACTGGTTAGTGATGATAGATCTAAAAGGTGCATATTTTCACATAGAAATATTGCTAGCTTCATCCCCTCGCACTTTCACAAAGTGCATGGATGTCATTCTGGCTCCATTGTGACTCCAGGGCATCCGTGTACTAAACTACCTGGACAACTGGTTAAATCTAGTATGATCCAGGGAACTGGCGGTTCAACATCGAGATGTAGTTCTCTCCCACACGAAGAGCTTGCGGCTCAGGTTGAACCTCAGAAAGTATGCTTTCTCCAGTGCAGTGGACAACTTTTCTAGGGGTTATAAGTATAAGGATTCTACTACGATGAGGGCATTTCTATACCCAACATGCGTAGGGTCAATCCTATCAACATTGACCAAGATAAAGCTGGATCTTGGCATCTCCTCTAGTCTCTATGGGAGACTATTGGAGCTTATGGGCAGCCAATGTCATACCATTGGGACTATTGCACAGGAGACCATTTCAGTGGTGGCTGAGAAGTTGGACGAAACCTCTGAGAGTAATCAGTGTCACGCGGCAATGCCTACATTCTACATTCTCTGAGAATTTGAGTGTCCCCAGTTTCTAGCCTTGGGTCACACCCAAGGGGATTCCCCGATCGCTCTGCTCCCACAAGTTCTAGCGAGAGTTCGCCAAGACAGTCTATGTCTGCTGCTAGTAGCACCTTATTGGCCAGCTCGAATATGGATCTCAGAAATAATATCCCTGCTAGATGGCACTCCATGGGAGATTCCCATCTGCAGGGATCCACTGTAGACCCAGTGTTGATGGACCTTCTGTGGGGCAACATCCTCTAACTTCGAGGTTTATGCATGGTGTCCGGTGGCTGAGGCCCATCTGCAGGCCGCGCATACCTTCCTGGGACCTTTCTGTGGTCCTGGAAGGTCTGTCAGGTGCCCTATTTGAGCTCTTAGAGTGGATCTACTGTCTCAAGCCGGAGGGCTGATTTATCACCCTCGGTTGGAACTATGGAAACTTTGGGTCTGGCCCCTATGGGGCACCAGCTCATAGATTTTAGTCTCACAACTGAGGTTGTAGAGACTATCTTGACCCCTAGTGCACCATCCATGCAGAAATTGTATGTGCTCAAGTGGCAGCTTTTTGTCTTGTGGTGAAAGGAACACCAGCTAGACCCAGTGAACTGCACAATAGCTGACGTGGCCGCCATTTCGGCCAGCCATGCCCCTGTTGATGGAGCCTCTGTGGGGAAACATCCTGTAACTCTGAGGTTTGTGCGTGGCGTCAAGTGGCTGAGGCCCATCTGCAGGCCGTGCATACCTTCCTGGGACCTTCTGTGGTCCTGGAAGGTCTGTCAGGTGCCCCATTTGAGCACTTAGAGTCAGCCTCCTAGAAGCTTATGACTCTAAAGGTAGCTCTTCTGCTGTCCCTGACATCTCTCAAGCGAGTAGTAGATCTACAAGCTTCCTCAGTTGCCCCTTCCTGCCTTGACTTTACCCCTGGATTAGCCAAGGCCTTCCTGTATCCTAGGCCGTATTATATTCCTAAGGTGCCTAAACCTTCTGCCTAGCCAGTGGTGTTGCAGGCTTTCTGCCCTCCTCTGTTCCTCACACTGGAACAAGAGAGAATGCACCTGCTGTGTCCAGTAAGGGCTCTCTGTACTTACGTCCACCGCTCCGGCCAGTGGCGTAAGTTGGAGCAGCTGCTGGTTTGCTTGGCGGCAACAGTAGAGGGGATGCTGTGTCAAAGCAGCACATCTCTAATTGGATAGTGGAAGCAATCTCTATCGCTTATGAGGCGTGCCGTCTCGCTACGCCTCTGGGCATAAGGGCTAATTCCACTAGGGGGGGTCACCTCCTCGAAGGCTTTGTCCAATGGGGTATGCTTACAGGATATGTGTGCTGCTGCAGGGTGGTCTACACCACACACATTCATTCAATATTACTGTCTGGATATTCATTCCACCCTGGGCTCGAGTGTCTTGCAGTGACCCTCGGGCTTGGGTCTTTATGAACAGGCTGTACCCTCGGTATGATGGAGTGGGTATTCTCGTTCCCATAGTGTTATGGGAGCATCAGAAAAGTCCTTAGAGTCATTAACTTCATATTGAAGAGCAAAACGTCTGGGTTACGCATTTAACCCTGTTCCCTGAAAAAGGAACGAGATGTTGCGCAGCTTTGTCATACTGGGGTAGGCCTGTGAATTGCGTTTTCGCTTCAGATAATAGAGGCTGATGGCGCACTTCACAGGTGCCATATATATATCACGCGACGCACTTAATTGCCACGTCACTATAAATAGGCATGATTTTACACAAGCTTCAGATGGTGGTCGCATGCAAGGGGCGCTCCCATAGTGCTATGCTAAACGCAAAGTCTCGTTCCCTTCTCAGGGAACAGGGTTACATGCGTAACCCAGACGTTTTGCTCTTCAATATGAAGTTAATGACTCTAAAGACTTTTCATCCTTACTTCAGTAATGATCTGCCCAAAGAGAAGAAGATGGTGAAGATCCTATTCAGTCTCTCTGATATATTTTCAGACTCAAGTTTGGTCAAGTTTGCAATATTGCATCATCCTCTCCATCAACCTCGTCTCAAGTAAACAGCTGTATCTTAGTCACCTCAGAGTCGTTCACATCCATGGCCTGCTCACGTTATCATTCCCACCTTCTCATATGATGCTGAGCATGTCTGAGACATGCAGACCGAAATACTGGAGAAACTTGCTGAAGCAATGTTTGCTTACAAAGCCTACCCAGATAAAGAGGAAAACAAGAGTGTGGCCATTGCGCTAGTTGGTAAACACCCCTGTCTGAAAGAAGGAGGATCAACAGCTGGGTGGTATGGGTGAAGATTAAGTTTGATATGGAAGATGGGAAACTACAGATCCAAACTAAGAGATGCAGGTTGCAGAGAACTCAAAGTGAATTGTGCAAAGAGAATTGCAGAGGGGCTGCAAGGAAAGCGAAACAAAGTGAAAAAGCCTAAATGGTCTGAAACAAACTTTCTCCCAGACCCCTCCGGAGACAGGAGATAGTTGAAGATAAGCCTCCAGTGTCTGAAATAATATAATAATTGCTTGTATTTTCTCATTTGTAAGTCGCTTTGGATAAAAGCATCTGCTAAATGAATAAATGTAAATGTAAATAAATGTAAATAAAAGTGAGGTGGCCAGCTCTTTTTAATGAGAGACAGGTAAAGATCTGTTATACTTTTTTAAATCATCATGTCTTAGTACCTGTTTCCTATACTGACATGGCAAACAACCACATTGTAATACATTACCCGTCAAAAGTTTGGAGACTGAAATGTTTCACATGATCTTAAAAACCTTTTGATCTGAAGGTGTATGATTAAATGTTTGAAATCGGTATTGTAGACAAAAATATATTTGTGCCAACATATTCATTTCTTTCATTAGAAAACTAACATTTTATTTTAAAAAAATATCTTTTTAATTGGACGGCATGAGTGAAATATTCTGAAAAGCAGACAATAAGTGTCCAGCGTAGGTGGGAACTCCTTTAATACTGTTTAAAAAGCATATCAGGGAAATTCCACAAGAAATCAGTTGAGAAAATGCCAAGAATACATTTCTGGAAGTTCTAGGCAAAAAGCGTGTCTACTTTGAAGATGCTAAAATCTGAAATTATTTTGATTTATTTTGGATTTTTTTTATCACAACATAATTCCCATAGTTCCATCTGTATTACTCCAGAGTTTTGATGACTTTATTATTACTCTAAAATGCGGAGACAAATAAAGAATGAGTGTGTCTAAAGTTTTGACGTGTAGTGCATGTCTAAAAAAATTTTAATTGTGCCTATCTGATGGCTAATATGTAGGCACAGTTTAGTGTGGCAAATGAACTGGTGTCTTATAGCAAGCTGCCACAGTATTTGGCAGTGATGGTGATCACTGATATAACTTTGTCTTTTTTGTCATATCCAATATGAAAAAATTATTATACTTGCATTTTTTGTTCTTTTACCTAAAGTAGAGTGTAACTTTTTCGACTTGGCTACATTGTACAGCAGTGCTGTAGTACTTTAGAATGGAGCCTTATGACATTTGACCTGCACTGTAATGACTGAAGAGGAATGCAGAATTCACCAGACTTGTGTCAATGGACCTGAGCAAGTCCTTTTATGAGGGTCTTGACAAACATGTCTCAAAGCTGCTGCATTTGTACCGCTCAAGGTGCTATGCAGACATCGCAGAAATGACTGCCATACTGGAGAGCCTGGATAAAAATGTGAGTAGATTTATTTCAAGTGTACTTGTTTTGTAAACACTGTGGTCATTTCATTTCTTGCTATTTCTCTTGTCCTGCATAATTTGAATGTAAAACATTTGTACTTTTGAGGCATCAAACCAATAGAAGAGGGTTGCAGTATTGCTGGGGTGCCATTGTACAGGCAGGAGAATCCATCTCAGTTTTTAAAGATCTGTGAGGAAAGTAAGAAGGGATGTTGGAAGATATTCAGATAATGGAAGTCCATTTATTGATATTTCCAACTATTTTGATGGAGTTTACCTTGTTTTATTTTCATAAGAGATGATAAATTTCAGGAAGTTGTAATGTCTTTTTTACCACCTTCTAATATTAATTAATTTTGTGCGATAACTAGTAAAGTTAAGATCGGTTCACTCATGCTGTTCTTAAGTCATTGAGCTTGTGAGGTTGTACGTGTGAAAGCACATTTTAAAGTTTGTCTTTGTTTTTAATACAGCACATAGATTCTGAAGAAGAGTTCATCAAGGGCATGACTGTTGGAATCATTACAATTGTGGATGATGTGATGGACCCTATTCCAAGTGACTGCAGTGATGTAGCCCTTGTAATTGAAGAAGTTGGCATTCTATGCAATTTTGGTGATGTACCAAATGCATTTGTCAAATGCATTGCTTTATGCACTTAACATAAACTACCCCAAAAACTTCAAATACACATTTGAGGTCATTCAGAGGCTGTTCATGAACATTGGAGCTGATGCCTGCAGTGCATGTGTACATTCACTTAAAAAATAAACTCCTGAATTAGAGATGGGTGTTATGCATTTTTTGTAAGAGAGATGTCATGTGCTGTTGTGTTATGTGTATGTTACAGTTTCTATGCCTCAACAGCATGACTTCAATTTTGTTGTATATTTTCACCTTTAAACACTGGGCAATTGAAATTTAATTTTGTTAGGCAAAAACAGATTTCTGCTTACTTTTTCTGTTTATTTTGAGAAATTCATGTACTGTAATTTAATTAATTTTTTTACAATTGTAATAGATTTTTGTTTACTCAAATTGATTTTCCCACAACATTACATTTTTAACCTTTTGCTTAAAGAGTTAAAAGAAACACTGACTACTGTACCCCTGGACATTTTAACCTGTTTGACTTGTTCTGTTTACATTTGTAAATTTATAAGGGAAACAAGTGATGAAGTCTTTCATATGGAAAAATAGGTTGTTATTTATTTGGTTGAACTTGATAATGTAAGTTGGGAAAATAAGCCACATTAAGTTAAATGAACTCGAATTTTAGTACAGACAACTTAAAAAGTTAAGTTCACCTTACTTTTATAACAGTATTTCAACTGAATTTGGGAAGTCTGCATTACTTGAACGAGTAGTTGGGTCAATTATTTAATTATGCCAATAAAGCTTTTTAAGTTGAAACTACTTATTATTTTAAGTAAATACAACTTAACTAAGTCAAAGCAAAAAGAAAATAAGTTAAATTGAGTGAGCAAAAAATATTTTACAGTGTAGGAGACCCATATGGAATTAAAACTACAAAAAGAACAAATCATTGCCAAAGGCGTATATTTTGCAATTTAATATGCCTCCATGGTTTTTTTTTAAACTGAAAGTGGATTAAATAATGTTTTTTAACTTTTAAAAATATAACACAATGAATATATTAAAGGAGTATTGTATAAGTATCCATACTTCTCAGTCCCCTATCGCTTTGTGAAGTATGTGTGTAACTAAAAAGAGAACACACAAAGACTTTATGTACACTGGGCCATATTCAGAGTTGGACTATGTGTGTGTGTAATGAGAAGGAAATTAAGATTTAAGTTTGAACTCCAATCTGTACCTATAAACAATGGCCAAATGTTAAACTGATAAAGACACAAACAGCACTGATATAGCATTGATCATAACACATAAGAGACCTAAAACTGACACACAATCCCACCTGTCACAATGTTGTCTTCAGCTGAACTTCATTTACTGAAACACCAGAACAGTGGGTCTGAGTCAGAGATGACGGAATGCAAGAGCATGCCATTCCTGTACCCTATCGCTGTCCTTCATTTAGAGCTCTACCTAACATCAAAAACGGCTTTGATTCTTCTCCTCCGAGACCCAGCAGATCTCTCACTCTCTCTGCATTTTCTCAATAATGTGGAGAGATAAAAAGAGGTTCCGTCTTAAGGAAAACCATCGGTCGATCAAAGGCAGTCAGGCAGAACCAAGAACGCTCTGAGCCAATTTGCAAATTCTCTACTGTCAGTCGAGGACAGGGCAGAGTGATCAACCTCAGCCCACTGTGGAGCAGTTCTGATCTTGATTTTGTTCCATATAATCATATTAATTAGCATATATTAGCATATAACCAAGTTTCCAGTTTTCAATTGGTTTGGAATATGCAATATTTAGAACTACTATTACAAATTTCAGTGTAACAACACGGTAGTGGTGAATTTCCCAATACACTGTGGGAATAATTGAAGAACATATTACTAATGTAAATTAAATAATTTAAAACATAATATTAGAGCTACTTACGGTTTAATGCAATGAAGGTTTAATTGTGTATATCTTAGCATTTTAAAATGCACAACAAATAAAGAGTCAGTTGGACATAGTACATTGTTTTATTTGGTCATATCAGAGAATCACATTTAGTTCACAGGACAGGGAAAGCCAATTCCAATAGGTGAATCCACAGTGCTACACAGTTTGGTGATGTCCTGGTTTACAGATACCCAATAAATAACTTAACTCATTAATGTTACATTTCCCCTCATGCAAAGCACTCAAGCATGCAGCGTGCTCTGAAACCTGAAGCGCGAACCCAAAGCACAATGGCACGTTTCAGGGTTTTACAGTGACATTGACTTTGTTTACTTTTGACACGTGTGCATTTGTTATTATTTCTGTCCTGTATCCGCCGCTTTATTGTCATTGATTGTTTCCGATATGTGACATCATTGTTCTCAGCTGTTTTGTGCTTCACTCCTGATTATGTTTGTTATTTAAACCCCTTGTGTGTTTATGTTCAGTGTGAAGTATTACGTGAGTGTTTTCTGAATACCAAGCCTTTGTTCCTCATTTCTGTGCCATAGTTTTGATCCTGTTCTTGTTCTTTGATTCTAGTTTAGCCTCATCTGTGCCTGTTTTTGACTACCCTGTTGATTCATGTTTTGGATTTGTCTGCTTGCCTCTTTTCAATAAAGCTCTTAACTGCACTTGTAGGCATCGGAACCCTCCATTACGTGACAACTAATAACTTAATAATAGACTACTATCTTCTCTTCCAGTAGTAGGCAAGGTTATCACTAGAGCAGTCATGGTATTTATTTATTTATTTATTGTATTATTATTGTTGTTGTTGTTGTTGTATCTTAGTATTATGTCACTGTGAATTGGTGGCATAATGTTCATAATAATTCATAATGTTCATAACAATCAAGATACACTGACTAATTTTTGCAGCCCAAAATTGTAACATATGACATAATCCTACTCTAGTTAATGTTTTTTTGTTTGTTTTTATCCAAAACAGTCTACCATTTATGAGAATAAGCCTACAGTTAATGCTGAAGCATTACACCTACCTGAGATCTGATCACAATGTAAACCAGACTTTTGAGATGATATGGCTGGTTTGGCCCGGTGTCCCAAATGCATTGTAAAGTTAAGATCATGTTAACTGGTAGATTATTTGGTATGGTGCACACTCTGCTGTTTAATAATGATCTTTGTGTTGTGATGCTTTCAGAAAAGCCTCTTTAAAGTGTCCTAAGAAGTATTTAATTGTGCATTCTCACACTTGCTTATTAAAAAAATACCTGGAGGAACTGAAAATGTTCAGACATTTAACCAAAATCTAAAATAACACATTCTCATTTTTATGCAAAAAAACAAACAAAAAAAAACCAAGTAAGTGCAATGAAATGTGAATCCATCTTAACAGCCTTCCCTGGTGTCAGAAAGAAAATATTGCTCAATTTAAATTTAATGGCTGGTTCCATCCATGAGCACAGAGTGACTGGGCTTGCTGCTGGAATCATAATAACAGTAATGGACTGTTTTATGGGATGCCCTTCACACTGGAGAGTGTGGCCCAGACAAACAGTGCATTAAGACTAGAGTTTAAGTGGCATACTCCAGATCATGGAGGGAAAGGCAATAAAATGCTGTCATCTTTTTGGTGTCTAGAACAGACTAAATTTGGGGCAAAAGGTATTACACTGAATTTCATATGTATGAAACATAACTTTTCTTATGTAAAATCCATTTATCAACTGATAACCACCCCTGTTTAAATTTTAATTAAAGTGCATGTCACATAATTTTGTGAGTTTACACTTACACAATTGGGAAAGCAGACCAAGAAAGAGGCACATTGAAAACTGGCAAAAATGCTGGAAATATAGGACTTGTTATGTAATGAAGGCTGAGACAGATGCAGATAAGTGATTTATTTAAAGAGCAGACAGACAAATCCTAAACATGAATCAAAATCCAGAACAGTACACAGGGAGAGGTCAGACAATGAGCATATGACAATAAGTGTCACATTTGCTAATGATTTGTTAGAAATGAGGAAGCTGGAGGCAGGCTTAAAAAAACTTTATTATTTCTTTCACTTTTCAGCTTATTTATTCACACACGTATGCACGCACACACAAGGCTTTGTGCTGGTTGCTCTCTCTCTCTCTCAAGGTGCATGTCTCTCACCCTCCTATCCTCGCATCCTCCTCACTGCAACACAGAATATTCATTAATAGAATTCCCACAGATGTACCCTGACTGCCTGACTCAGGCTAGAGAGCCATCCAGCCTGCCACTGCTCATTTGATGGTGAGACACTCGTTTTCTATCATGGGTGCTCCACCCCCTCTACCACCTAGGACAAAACAGCTCCCAACCCTCTGTCTGATGTGTCTGTCTGTAAAACAAAAAGGGAGGGAGAAGTCAGGAGAATGCAAGAGTTGTCCAGCACAAAGTGCAGCTTTCACCTTAGTGAAAGCTTGCTGGCATGTCTCCGTCCACTGGACCAGATCTGGCATTCCCTTTTTAGTGAGATCAGTCAGCAGGCTGGTGACATCCGAATAATTAGGCACAAACCTCCGTTAATAGCCAGCCAGCCCCAGAAATTGTCTCACCTCCTTTTTGGTCTTGGGTCTTAGGTAGGCCACAATTGGAAGTGGAAGCGCAAGTGGAAGCCCAGATTTCGTACTTCTACCCATCCGATTGCACACTTCTTTGGGTTTGCCGTGAGTCCCGTGAGTCTCAGCAATCTCAGAACAGACATTGGGAGCTGCATGTGCCACTGCCACTCATTACTGTAGATAATAATGTCATCTAAATAGGCAATTGTTTAAGCAGTATGGAAACAGATGATTCTGTCCATGAGTCGCTGGAACATCACGGGGTTTTTGAACAACCCAAACGGAAGGACATGAATTGGTGTAACCCAAACAGAGTGGAAAAGGTCGTTATTTTGTGAGATATTGGCTCTAAGAGGATATGCCAACATCTCTTTGTTAAATCCAGCGTTGAATAAAAGCAAGCTGCACATAACAGATCAAGCAGTTTGTCAATGCGAGGCATTGGGTATGTGTCACATTTAGACACCATGTTGACTTTTCTAAAGTCCACACAAAAATGGACCATCCCATTAGCTTTGGCAACTAAAACCACTGGGCTGCTCCAGTCACTGTGGGACTCCTCAATTACTCGCACGTCAAGCATAGCCTTGAGTTCCTCCCGAACCACATTTTTTTTGTTTGGGCAGACGATAGGGACAGCTGCATACAAGCACCCCTGGGGTTGTCTCTATGTGGTGCTCTATGAGATTAGTGTGACCCGGTAGAGGCAAGAACACGTCGGAAAACTGCACCTGCAATTTAGCAATGTTTGTGATTTGGGACAGAGACAGGTGGTCTCCATAAGTAGGCTTTAGATTTACCTCTGGTCCTAACTCCTCCCTCTGTGGAACAGCCATTGGCAAAAGCCACAGGAACCACCTCCCTCCATGGTTCAAGGAGGTTAAGGCGATACACTTGCCAGGCCCCATCTCTATCCATTTGCCATACTTCATATTCAACATCCCCTACCTGCCGTGTGACCTCAAAGGGCCCTTGCCACTTGGCGAGTAATTTAGAGCTCAACGTGGGTAGTAAAATGAGCATCCCATGGTGTGAACTCTCGAAGGTGGAATTGGCACGGTTTCCATGGGGCAGGGACAGGGGGAGGGAGGTGAGGAGGGGTAAAGGTACGAGAGCGAGAGACAGAGAAAGAGGAAGAAGAGAGGGCCTTGCCTGGCCCCGGATATACTGCCAAGTGGTCCTCGGCAAACTGGACCACCTCGTCACGCGATGCTGGGTGGTGGCACTCCGCCGTCCCTTCTGGAAGTTGGGCGACAAATTGCTCCAGCACCACAAGGTCGATCCTATCTTCTGTGCTGCATCCCTCATTCAGCAAGCACCTCCAGAAAGTGTCCCAGAACTTCTAGGCGAATGCAAACGGGTGGTTGAGTTCGTGAAAGGTCAGCAAAGAGAAGCAATGACAGTGTTGTTCTGGGGTATGGCCAAATTGTTGCAAAATCACCCATTTCAGGTCTGGGTAGTCCAGCATGGTGGCAACCAGTAGCTGCTGAGCCGCAAGTTGGGCTTCACTGGTCAGGAGCAGCAACAGGTGGACCACCCAGTGACCCTGGGGCCAGCCCCATGATGGCCAGTGGTGAGGACTCCATGTCAGCGTCTTACACAGATCTCGGATTTTGGCACCAGTGTCACACTTGCTAATGGTTCAGTATAAATGAGGAAGCCGGAGGCACGTATGATGTACTCTAGGAATTCTTAGGAAATCTTTGGGTGGTTGTATTTCTAACTTTTCAAAACAGGCTGTTCTTGAAACCTTTTCCAAAACTGAAACATTCCTGTGTATTGTTGTACACAGGAACAAACTAAATGACCCCTCAGGGTGCTAGAAGCAACTTTTATTTATGAGAGTAGGGCCAAAATATAGTAAATATTTAATTAAACTTTCTCTGCAAACTAAAGATGTGGAGACATAGTTGCAATGTCAGACTGTGATTGAGTTGGTTTGTGTGTGCGTGTGTGTGTGTGTGTGTGTGTGTGTGTGTGTGTGTGTGTGTGTGTGTGTGTGTATGTGTATGTTTGAGTAGGCTGGGTTGCAATAGTTGCCTCTCCTTTTCATGTTCTGGGTGAGCATCTGACAGTTGACAAAACCTCTCACCACATTGAGGAAGAAGGGTAAACAAAAACAGAATGCCTTTTCTTCTGAATTTCTCTAATCAGCCTGGTACTGTTTTATACCTGCTCCTCTAAGGCACTAGCTTAAGAATGAATGCTTTAATGCTTGCAAGATTTATATGGAATTATCATTGTAACGAGCAGCTCAGAACAGATTAAAGTTGGGAACTGATCCAAACAGGGTCAAGGTCAAAAGCACGACAGTGAATCTTTGAGCAATGCATTATATCATGTCTCGTAGATAGCATAATAATAATTATGTGAGACAAACTATTACACACACACTTACAGACAAATAGGCAGCTGCATTTGTGTTTTTGATTTATTTTATTTTATTTTTAATGTTCTACCGGGTTCATGGCATGTTTCCTCCAAATACCAAACACTATACTTATGGTTCTGCCATCTGTTATTTTGTGTAACTTGTACTTTGAATTGAACAGTGTGTGCTTAGTCTATCTAATTATATATTACTAGATTCTCGTCCAAAGACATTTTGAGGAATAAAGGATGATAGAAAAAAATACACCTTGTTCACATTCATTTCACCTACAACTGTATTTCACATGCACCTTCTCAGTCACTGCTGATGCCCTGTTACATGTTAGATGTTTCAGTGAAGCAGCCTAAGAAATCTCAGTCCAATATTATCCAGACATTTGTTAACAGCAAATAATATGATGTGGATGACAAAAATGAAACCTTCTATTGATCTTTGAAAGACATGGGTGACTTAGTCCTGCTAGATCATTTATATCAGCCACCCATGATCAATAATATGATGCTCAATGTCTTTATATTACTATAAAAGGGCACAGGCAGGAACGTTTATCTGACTATTTTATACTGAAAGCAGCTGTGTAAGTATGTGGTTCTCTATTGTTTATATGCCTAGTGACAAGTCTAGAGCCGTTACCTGCTGGTTATTTAGTAAAAGAGAGAGAGAGAGAGAGAGAGAGAGAGAGAGAGAGAGAGAGAGAGAGAGAGAGAGAGAGAGATTGAAACCTTTGATCCCTGCTACCTCTTTTAATTCTACAGTGTAATAAATAATTGAGATAAAGAAAACACAATGAAAAAAGTGGAGCAGACAGAATAGGAAGAGAGGAAATATACAGGGAAAGTTATGGAAACGGAAGAATATACATATATGCATACATGTGAACATTATGGGGGTGTTGGGGCATGTAGGGTGCTTGATTGGTGTGGTGTGATTCTACTAAAAGCAGTCATCTTTAAACAGATGGACTTTTTTGCAAAGGCTCATTCGCTCGAGTCACAAGTCACACACACTCGAGAGCTAATCTCACCCAGAGTGTTCTTAAACAGGGAGTGTGACCAGGAATACAGAGCACCCAATCCCCTCTCTCTCTACTTCTCTGTACCTCTCTCTTTATATCTACCTTTATTCCTTTATTCTCTCTCTCTGTCTGTCTGCACACATTTGCAATCACAGACATGCAATCTCATCTTGTGAACTTCTTCCCTCAGTCCGTCTGTGTCTGTCATTTCTCTGCACTCAGAATCACATGCAATCTGTCTCTCCCTCCCTCTCCTTCAAACATATGCTGATTGTTTTTAAACCCATGTTTCTTGAGTGTAGACTCTCCTGTTAGCAGCTGTGGGCGGCAGCCAACAAATTGAGCTTTTGATGACTTTCCTAAAAAGGCTGAGTCACCTCTAAACACCAGGTTGTAATTCATGCTCAGTATTTTTTTTTTTTTACTTTATTCCTTCATGCCTTTAAGCCTCTGAAGCACATGTCTAAGGCTGTTATAGTATTACTTACATGATGTGAGTGAAATCGGTATGATGTAGTATGCAACTGTAGTTCAAAGAGTATAGCAGTCTCATGTTATCACAAACACAGTCTCACAAATTCAAATTACTAAGAATTCATATAAAGCACAAGATTAGTAGTTATGAATGGTTATGGTTACTGTTAGATGTTGATTTAGTGAAAGCTTTATCTATGCTTTCATTCTAGGTATGTTCTTGGAATGATAAGTTTCTATCTATTTTTTGGGAAAAAACAGTTGTTGCTGAAATATATGTTATTCATATGTATATGTATATAAGTAGTTCTCTAACTGTGGTCCATCTGTCCAGGATCCAAAGAGGTCCATGAGTTTATCAAAAATAATTAAAAAAAATAATTAAATTAAATATTTCTACATTAAAAAAAAAATAACATAAACAGCCATAAACAGTAGTAAATTCAATATTTGGTGTGACAAAATAAAAATAAAAATAGTAGTCTACGGTACACTATGTGCAGTTTTATAAGGAAATTAGCTGGTAAGTTTTATTGAGCATCTTGCAGAACCAGCCACGGTTCGTCGGGAGACCTTGACTATCGCACTTGTTTCTTATTTTTGCAGCAAACCCCAGCAGCCTTTGTTGTGTTTTTTGTCTGAAAAGTGGTCTCTTACGTAATATGCTGCTTTCTTTAACTATTTTTCTGAAACATTTAATTTTGCGCTAGAAAACTAATGTTTGGGAATTTAAAATGTTTTTTGTACTGACTTGATAATATTAAAATAAAATAAATCTATTATAAAATAATACATATATACAGTGAGGGAAAAAAGTATTTGATCCCCTGCTGATTTTGTACGTTTGCCCACTGACAAAGAAATGATCAGTCTATAATTTTAATGGTAGATTTATTTGAGCAGTGAGAGACAGAATAACAACAAAAAAATCCAGAAAAACGCATGTCAAAAATGTTATTAATTGATTTGCATTTTAATGAGGGAAAAAAAGTATTTGACCCCTCTGCAAAACATGACTTAGTACTTGGTGGCAAAACCCTTGTTGACAATCACAGAGGTCAGACGTTTCTTGTAGTTGGCCACCAGGTTTGCACACATCTCAGGAGGGATTTTGTCCCACTCCTCTTTGCAGATCTTCTCCAAGTCATTAAGGTTTCGAGGCTGACGTTTGGCAACTCGAACCTTCAGCTCCCTCCACAGATTTTCTATGGGATTAAGGTCTGGAGACTGGCTAGGCCACTCCAGGACCTTAATGTGCTTCTTCTTGAGCCACTCCTTTGTTGCCTTGGCCGTGTGTTTTGGGTCATTGTCATGCTGGAATACCCATCCACGACCCATTTTCAATGCCCTGGCTGAGGGAAGGAGGTTCTCACCCAAGATTTGACAGTACATGGCCCCATCCATCGTCCCTTTGATGCGGTGAAGTCGTCCTGTCCCCTTAGCAGAAAAACACCCCAAAGCATAATGTTTCCACCTCCATGTTTGACGGTGGGGATGGTGTTCTTGGGGTCATAGGCAGCATTCCTCCTCCTCCAAACACGGCAAGTTGAGTTGATGCCAAAGAGCTCCATTTTGGTCTCATCTGACCACAACACTTTCACCCAGTTGTCCTCTGAATCATTCAGATGTTCATTGGCAAACTTCAGATGGGCATGTATATGTGCTTTCTTGAGCAGCGGACCTTGCGGGTGCTGCAGGATTTCAGTCCTTCACGGCGTAGTGTGTTACCAATTGTTTTCTTGGTGACTATGGTCCCAGCTGTCTTGAGATCATTGACAAGATCCTCCCGTGTAGTTCTGGGCTGATTCCTCACTGTTCTCATGATCGTTGCAACTCCACGAGGTGAGATCTTGCATGGAGCCCCAGGCCGAGGGAGATTTACAGTTCTTTTGTGTTTCTTCCATTTGCGAATAATCGCACCAACTGTTGTCACCTTCTCACCAAGCTGCTTGGCAATGGTCCTGTAGCCCATTCCAGACTTGTGTAGGTCTACAATCTTGTCCCTGACATCCTTGGAGAGCTCATTGGTCTTGGCCATGGTGAGTTTAGAATCTGATTGATTGATTGCCTCTGTGGACAGGTGTCTTTTATACAGGTAACAAGCTGAGATTAGGAGCACTCCCTTTAAGAGTGTGCTCCTAATCTCAGCTCGTTACCTGTATGAAAGACACCTGGGAGCCAGAAATCTTTCTGATTGAGAAGGGGTCAAATACTTATTTCCCTCATTAAAATGCAAATCAATTTATAACATTTTTGACATGCGTTTTTCTGGATTTTCTTGTTGTTATTCTGTCTCTCACTGTTCAAATAAATCTACTATTAAAATTATAGACTGATTATTTCTTTGCCAGTGGGCAAACGTACAAAGTCAGCAGGGGGTCAAATACTTTTTTTCCCCTCACTGTGTGTGTGTGTGTGTATATATAATATATATATATATATATATATATATATATATATATATATATATATATATATATATATATATATATATATATATAAATATAAAACATACATACATACACACACACACACATATACATACATACATACATACATACAGTATCTCACAAAAGTGAGTACACCCCTCACATTTTTATAAATATTTGATTATATCTTTTAATGTGACAACACTGAAAAAATGACACTGTGCTACAATGTAAAAGTAGTGAGAGTACAGCTTGTATAACAGCGTAAATTTGCTGTCCCCTCAAAATAACTCAACACACAGCCATTAATGTTTAAACCACTGGCAACAAAAGTGAGTACACCCCTAAGTGAAAATGTCCAAATTGGGCCCAAAGTGTCAATATTTTGTGTGGCCACCATTATTTTCCAGCACTGCCTTAACCCTCTTGGGCACGGAGTTCACCAGAGCTTCACAGGTTGCCACTGGAGTCCTCTTCCACTCCTCCATGACGACATCACGGAGCTGGTGCATGTTAGAGACCTTGTGCTCCTCCACCTTCCATTTGAGGATGCCCCACAGATGTTCAATAGGGTTTAGGTCTGGAGACATGCTTGGCCAGTCAATCACCTTAACCCTCAGTTTCTTTAGCAAGGCAGTGGTCATCTTGGAGGTGTGTTTGGGGTCGTTATCATGCTGGAATACTGCCCTGCGGCCCAGTCTCTGAAGGGAGGGGATCAGGCTCTGCTTCAGTATGTCACAGTACATGTTGGCATTCATGGTTCCCTTAATGAACTCTAGCTCCACAGTACCGGTAGGACTCATGCAGCCCCAGACCATGACACTCCCACCACCATGCTTGACTATAGGCAAGACACACTTGTCTTTGTATTCCTCACCTGGTTGCCGCCACACACGCTTGACACCATCTGAACCAAATAAGTTTATCTTGGTCTCATCAGACCACAGGACATGGATCCAGTAATCCATGTCCTTAGTCTACTTGTCTTCAGCAAACTGTTTGCGGGCTTTCTTGTGCATCATCTTTAGAAGAGTCTTCCTTCTGGTACTACAGCCATGCAGACCAATTTGATGCAGTGTGCGGCTTATGGTCTGAGCACTGACAGGCTGACCCCCCACCCCTTCGACCTCTGCAGCAATCCTGGCAACACTCAAACATCTAGACAACCTCTGGATATGACGCTGAGCATGTGCACTCAACTTCTTTGGTCGACCATGGCGAGGCCTGTTCTGAGTGGAACCTGTCCTGTTAAACTGCTGTATGGTCTTGGCCACAGTGCTGCAGCTCAGTGTCAGGCTCTGGCAATCTTCTTATAGCCTAGGCTATCTTTCTGTAGAGCAACAATCCTTTTTTTCAGACCCTCAGAGAGTTCTTTGGCATGAGGTGCCATGTTGAACTTCAAGTGACCAGTATGAGGGAGTGTGAGAGTGATACCAAATTTAACACACCTGCTCCCTACTCACACCTGAAACCTTGTAACACTAACAAGTCACATGACACCAGGGAGCGAAAATGGCTAATTGGGCCCAATTTGTACATTTTCACTTAGGGGTGTACTTCTCAGGGAACAGGGTTACGTCCATAACCCAGACATTTATCTAGCATGCCACCTTTTCAATAAAGGACAAATACACACTTGCACACATACACACAAGTCAAGTCATTAGTGAATACAAGAAGACCACATTAACCTCTAATCCATGCTCCCTTCATAGGTAAAGTGACTGGAAAGGTATTTTATATTTCAGCTGAGTGGTGAAATCACAGGTCCTGTTAGAGAGCTCTGTGTGTGTGTGTGTGTGTGTGTGACAGCAGTGTCATAGCCTCTTCTCACAGGGCAGGGCACTAAATGAGTTTGACCCCGTGCTCTAAGTCTCTGACTATTGCCTAGTGGCCATGTCTGTTTGAGCTTCCATCTATTCAATTACGATACGCTTGGATGCTGCTGCCTCTCTGAGTATTCTCCGCAATCTTTTATTTTTGTTTCTGGCACTCACCACCTTCCTTTCACACACCCCTTATCCTTTCTATTCTCACACTCTTTTGTCTCTTGTTTGCACCCATACTTCTCTCTCTCTCTCTTTATTTGTTTGATTGCTCTCCTCATGTTTTCTTTTGCCCTCTTAATTTCCTCTCTAAACATATCAGACCTCTCCTCTATCACTTTCATCTCATATGGGCAGCAGTATTAGGAAAGTCCAATGGCTGATGCTTGGTGAGTCAATTCGCTTCAGGTATTCTGGTGCCTCAAGGCTTCAAATTAATCTCTCTGTCATTTATTTTCATTCATTTTGTAAACTATTGCATGGATCAACAATATGTTGGTTCTGGCATGTGGTTTTGGAAAGAATGTAGTTTTTGTTGTTTTACAATAACTCTCAGAAATATAATTAGCAGCATTAATCACATTTACATCCCTTATTTATTTATTTATTTATTATTAGTGGTGCTTGAAAAGCATTACTATTGTTCTTTTGCATACTTATTATTATTATTAGTGGTGCTTGAAAAGCACTACTATGGTTCTCTTGCATATTATTATTATTATTATTATTATTATTATTATTATTATTATTATTATTATTATTATTTATTCTTCCACCGTTTGTCGGAGATCGACGGGTGAGGTGTCAAATCGATCGGCTTATTGAGAGGTGTGCTATGACTTTTATAAGCGATCGGAATGCCGGAATTCCCGCTACGGAAGCTCAAAGTCGGAAAATTTCCCATAGACTTGCATTGAGTTTCGAAAGTATTGGCCCTCTAAAGAGAAAGCTCTAAAAGTTTTGCCTCCGTACACATTCGGCTCTAAAATGTATCGGCACACGATCTGTTCGGCTCTCAGAAGTTTTGGCACCCTATCCGGCCGGCGCTCAAAAGTATTGGCATCCAGTACGGCCAACTCTCAAAAGTACTGGCGCCCTTGACGGCCGGCTCTAAAAAGTATTGGCGCCCTTCACCGGCGGCTCTCGAATGAATTGGCGCCCGATCCGAATTTTGCCACGGCACGCACCACTCACATTTTCTTCAGGAAATGTACCAGTCTAGTTATAATTATTCTTCTTCCACTTTTTTTTCGGCGCTTAACTAGTCCCGCACCGTTTGTCAGACATCGACGGGTGAGGTGTCAAATCAATCGGCTTATTGAGGAGAGGAGTGCTATGACTTTTATAAGTGATCGGAATGCTGGAATTCCCGCTATGTAAGCTTAAAGCCGGAAAATTTCCCATAGACTTGCATTGAGTTTCGAAAGTATTGGCCCTCTAAACAGAAAGCTCTAAAAGTTTTGCCTCCTTACACATTCGACTCTAAAATGTATTGGCACACGATCTGGTCAGCTCTCAGAAGTATTGGCACCCCGCATGGCCAGCTCTCAAAAGTACTGGCGCCCTTGACGGTCAGCTCTAAAAAGTATTGGCACACTACACGGCCAGCTCTAACAGTGCTGGCACCCTATCTGTCTGGCTCTCGAAAGTATTGTCACCCCGTCCCTTTTTCGCCACAGCAAGCACCACTCATATTTTCTTCAGGAAATGTACCGCTCTAGTTATTATCATTATTATTATCATCATAATTATTATTATTATTAACATAAGTTGAAACTCAATCCGTTAAAGTATCTTAACAATTGGCTATTACCATTAAGTAAGAACAAATGATTTTGTGCTATGGAGTTAGAGCCATGACCTTTACCGTTTGTATTGAATCAAGTGTGTGTGTGTGTGTGGGGGGCGGGGGGGGGGGGGGGGGGGTTACACAGAACCAGTGTTATTAAAGTAGAAATGGTCTTGTTTTTGTTTTCTATCAATAAGGATATTAAAAGTAAAAATCAAAATTGAAATTTCAGTCCAACATGATATTGTGAATGGACAACAAATGAGGCATTGATTCATTTTCAGATCCACAAAAAGAACATTTTGGTTGAATATCCATAAACTTAAATAAAAATAACTTGCAGGGGTAAAAGTTGTGAAAGATTTTAATATGAATTTCTTTAGCCTTGTTTAATATTACAAAATTATTACGAACATACTATATGTTATAAGAGGACAAGGAAGGATAAATATGTTTCTATGAAGCCATTGCTTTACGAGCAATACTGCTCATAGAGAGTAATGTTCTTCTGATATATAAACAGAATATGAAACAGAATATGAAACAGAATAATTTCTGTTTCTGCATACATACCAGGCCTCTGTGTGTGTGTCTCTTTGCGTGTGTGTGTCTCTTGGTTGACCTTCTGCCTGCGTGCAGACGTACCCCACCTACGCTCTGAGGCCTGCCGCACTAATCAAATACATGTATTGTTATCCCCCTGCGCACTGCTTATCTGTGTGTTATGTCTTAGGTGAACATCCATTCTTACAGTCCACCAGCCCAGTGAATTCTCAATAAGATTACATATTACTCATACTAGGTGTCCCTCGTGTTTATTTCATGTTTATTTTATATACAACAGGTGTACTCACTTTTGTTGCCAGCGGTTTAGACATTAATGGCTGTGTGTTGAGTTATCTTGAGGGGACAGCAAATTTACACTGTTACACAAGCTGTACACTCACTACTTTACATTGTAGCATAGTGTCATTTCTTCAGTGATGTCACATTAAAAGATATAATCAAATATTTACAAAAATGTGAGGGGTGTACTCACTTTTGTGAGATACTGTAAATTGCTGAGATAGGGGCCCAACGGAGGTTCCCAGTTGCCCTCTCTAGATATAAAGATCACGCCGTCTGTCACTGTACAACAACCTCTCACCAGATTTGTCCATCAACTCGTACAGCTCTAGACATGCATGAGCTTTTGTAAACGAACCAAGAAAGATGTTAATATCACGAGTCTGACCCCCTTTCCCATCCGTGTAACACCACTGAATTAGTGCTATGATGTCTGACATGAACGAAAAGTGTTTAATATTGTAACCGTCACCGAATATATGTTATGTAAACTGTTCCTGTACATGGCAAGTTTTCACGCATCGAGAAACGACCCCAAAGTGAGTTCAGGAGAAGTTTGTTAATAGAACGCCGTGCGGGGTTGTGACTTATCTTCTCAATATCCATTTTAATCCAATCTTTCTGAAAGTAATCAGAGATGTAGGATTCCTTGTCAGCATCTGTCACAACATGAGTGGGGAACCCGCTGGCCTCTTGTTTGTATTGTAAAAATGTTTTAACATAGTCAGAAACTTTGTTTTGTGACTGTTGTGGAAAAGCCATACCTCATCCACTTTCATTACAACATAACCCTTTTCCACACCCTTCAACAGTTCAATGCTGACCCAACAGCCTGAAATTGCTCTTTCCTCATCAGTATGTCCACACGGGTCTGTCTGATTCTGCTGTTCTGCGCATGTACGACAGAGTGGAAACATAAGCTTACCAACAGTCCTATAGGAAAGGACGGGGTGAAGCAGTTTTCATGGTGGCAGCACTGTAGATTTGAACATTGTGTAATTTTCAAGAGGTTCAAAATCTTTGAAAATTATTTGGGGATGTTCTATGGGGTAACATTTTTTGGCCTGGCAAAAGGGATACAAGCTTGGAAAGTCGACATATCATATTTTTTCAGTAATGTCGGCTTTGTGATACAATTTGTAGGCGTTAGTACGACCACCAAATGCGCGGTTTATGGATATTGGGGACCAACACCGAATACCTATTTCGAGAGTCTTTTATCACACACACACACACACACACAACATCCCAGACGACATAACGAGATTGCCGGGCTGTCCGTGGATTGTTGTCGGGTCCAGAATGCGGCGCAGACGGAGGAGGGAGAGGAAGCAGAAGCAGGGATGCAGGTCCGGTGTTATGTTAAGGCTAAGAAAACAACCTCACAAGCCACCTTTACCGAGCCTGTTTCTCTCCAATGCCAGATCCCTAGTGCATAAAATGGACGATTTGGAATTACAACTAGCTGGAAATCACTACGTTCGTGATTGTTGTGTTTGGATTATTACTGAAACCTGGCTTCATCTGAGGATACCCGATGGTAGCATGCAGCTAGCAGGTCGTACTTTGCGCTGCTGGGACAGGATTGAGGACTCCGGTAAGAGTGGGGGGGGGGGGGGGGTTGTTTAATGATAGATAAACAATGTTTAATGATAGATAAACATTGTTCCCCTGACCTCGAGTACATGTCTGTAAGATGTCGGCCCTTTTTTCTACCAAGAGAGCTAACAGTAGTGATTATCACGGCTGTGTATATTCCACCCGACGCCAATGTGACCACGGCACTCTCTCTCCTGTTGAACACCATAAACGAACAGCAGCGGGCTTACCCCGACGGTGTTCACATAATTGCAGGAGATGTTAAATAATGCGAACTTGAAGACTGTACTCCCGAAATTTTATCAACATGTTAAGCGTTTTACTAGAGGAGCGAACACTCTGGATGATGTTTACTCCAACCTTAAGCATGCGTATAGAACCATACCTCTCCCCCACCTCGGCCAATCAGACCATCTCTCCCTCCTGCTCTCCCCTGCCTACACCCCCCTCAGACGCAGTGTCACAACCACTATAAAGACTGTTACCACCTGGCCTGATGATGCAGTCTCCAAACTACAGGACCGCTTCGAACAGACAGACTGGGATTTATTTGAACATCAGGAGCTAGAAACATTAACAGGAACGGTACTGGACTATATCAAGTTCTGTATCGGAAATGTGATTGTGGACAAAAACATTCGGGTTTTCCCAAACCAGAAACCTTGGATGACCAAACAGGTCCGCACACTCCTCAGAGCCCGCGACGCTGCCTTCAGGTCTGGTAATAGAGCTCTGTATAGAGCCGCTCGTGCCAACCTGAAAGGTGGTATTAAGGAAGCTAAGGCGGACCATAAGAGTTGCATAGAGTCCCACCTGTCCAGTAAAAATAAACGGGAGGTGTGGCAGGGCATACAAGACATCACAAACTACACAGGCCGCGATGCGACAACAGGAGACCCGAGTATGATGCTGCCAGAAGAGCTAAATTGCTTCTTTGCTCGCTTTGAAACATCACAACAACAGCACTCATCTGCTTCAGCCTTACCTCCACCCTCATCTGGCTCCTGCACCAGTCCAGCCCTGCCTCCATCCCCTCCTGGTTCCTGCACCACTCTACTTACTGTGAGAGAACACGATGTTAGACGGATGTTTCTGGCAGTGAATCCCAGGAAGGCTGCTGGCCCAGACGGAGTACCTGGTAAGGTGCTCAGATCGTGTGCCCACCAGCTTGCCCACATCTTTACCAGAATCTTCAATCTCTCCCTGGCCCAAGCAGTCATCGCACCCTGCCTAAAATCAGCCACAATCATTCCAGTGCCAAAGAAGTCTCCCACCACTAGCCTAAATGATTATCGTCCTGTGGCCCTCACTCCAGTTATCATGAAGTGCTTTGAGAGATTGGTTCTTCAGCACATCAAGGACTACCTCCCCCCAGACTTCGATCCTTATCAGTTTGCATATCACGCAAACAGATCCACAGAGGATGCTATCGCCGTAGCTCTCCACTCCGTGTTGAGACATCTAGAGCAGCAACAGAACTACGTCCGGATGCTTTTTGTGGATTACAGTTCGGCTTTTAATACAATCATTCCGGATATTCTCATGACCAAATTGGTCCCCCACCCCCCCACGTGCCGGGATAAAGGACTTTCTCACTAAACGGTCTCAGACAGTGAGACTCAGACCCCACCTCTCCTCCACTCGCACGTTGAGCACCGGTTCTCCACAGGGCTGTGTGCTGAGCTCCCTCCTGTACTGTCTCTGTAGTCCGGTCCACAATAATAATCTTATAGTCAAGTTTGCTGACGACACCACAGTGGTCGGACTCATCTCAAAGGGAGATGAGGTAGCCTACAGAGAGGAAGTCCTGAACTTGGCAGCCTGGTGTTCAGAGAACAATCTGGCTCTAAACACTAAGAAAACCAAGGAGATCATTGTAGACTTCAGGAAGCACAACACTGAGCTAGCCCCCCTTTTCATCAATGGTGAGTGTGTGGAGAGGGTCCACACCTTCCGGTTTCTTGGCGTCCTTATCTCTGCTGACATCTCCTGGACAGACATCACCACAGCGGTTATTAAGAAGGCTCAAAAGCGGCTACACTTCCTGAGGATTCTCAGGAAGTACAATCTGGACCCCAATCTGCTGCTGACCTTCTACCGCTTGTCTGTCGAGAGCCTGCTGACATACTGTATCACAATGTGGTACGGTAGCTGCACCGCGGCAGACAGGGAGAGGCTTCAGAGAGTAATAAGAGCAGCTCAGAAGATCATTGGCTGCCCTCTCCCTTCCCCGATGGATATTTACACCTCCCGTTGCCTCAGCAGAGGAAAAACCATCATTAAGGACAGCTCTCACCCTGGCTCTGATCTGTTTAATCTGTTTCCCTCAGGGAGACGTTACAGGTGCATCAGAACAAGGACTAATAGATTTAAGAATAGTTTTTTCCCAAAAGCTATAACCATTCTAAACACATATGTACTGATTTCACAGTATAGGTATATAGTGTCTCAGAACTGTGCATTTTATAGTTACCCCCTTCCCGAACTATTTATTTATTTATTTATTTATTTATTATTTACTTATTTCATGTTGTTATATTTATTTATTTTATTTTATTTTATTCTATCTTGTTTATTTTATGTACATGCTGGCACGGAACAAAAAAGGAGTGGCTCTTAATTTCATTGTACATGTGTATAGTGACAATAAAAGGCATTCATTCATTCATTCATTCATTCAGTCTTTCAGGATGTGTGTAAGTGGTCATAAAGGCCATTACATCGACATCGGTCTGTTTAGCGTTATTCCAATCACACTCCCACATTACCTCAACATCCAGACCATACGCTTTTTCTAATATTTAGACTTTGTCATCAAATTGTCTTCTGAGCAAGCCATAGGGCATTTTTGATAACGGATGTAAATGGTTGGGATTATAACAACACTCATGCCCGTGAAACATACAACCGTTGAATTCGAGAGCTTTTTTGACACCATCCTTTTCATAATAACCATCAAGATGGTATTTTCCAATTACAATTACCATCCCCAATTGCAGTACCGCAAACAATCGTGACATTGCCTCGTTTTGACAGCGTATTTATGACAATCAGGTGCATTACAAACATCGCAAATGTATTTACACCTATGGTCTCTACGGTTAGTAAATCCTTGATGACAGTAGTCGCACATGTATGGTGTACTTATGAACACTTTTAGGTTCTTAATCATGAAATACCGTTCGTTGTGCAGATACATGAACATGGTCTTTTTATGAGGCACGTCTTTGGACGTATACCATTCCAACATACCAGTACACGTTCTATGAAACACCACTATTTTTATGTGTAACAACCGTTCAAACCATGTGATGTCATTAAACCCTATCTTTTGCTGCACTGAATACCCCGCAGTGTTCTGCAGAGCCTCGGCTCTTGGTTCTAGATCAGTACACGACGTTTGTGGATGTAGAAAATGGGCCAGACAGACTGCAAAACACAGATTGTTAGATATACTGTTGGTACAGAACAGATTCATTCTGTTTCTGGCAATCACTTCGTTATGGGCTAGATCACATATCTTTCGATAAGCACCACCGTGTTTACCACTAGCTATAGACACATTTAGATCCAAACTGTCATCAGCCCGCACATTAGAATTGCTTTGCATAATGTTCTCAACCTGGTTTGTGAACACGCACACATCGTAATTGTTGTCAGGTGACAAGACAGCATTAACATCAGAGGGTAGACTAGGGCCTCTCAATGTTATGTTGATCAAACCCCGATTCTGGAAAACGACACTATTTCATCCATAATATCATAGAGAAATATAGTGTACGCAGCCAGGTCTGGGGCGGTTATGACACGCATATTTATACAACGCCATATCTCCAAACTTTTAAATCTGAGTCTCGGTACCACTGTATAACCCCCAATATTGCCACACTTTCTTACAATAGAATAAATAGCCGGTGCGGATCACCCAAAATTTGGCTCCGAAGCATTAAACCTGTGATATGATTCGCTGTCTGAACCCATTCCCACCTGTTGTGAACTTGAAGCATGGTCTAATGACGAAGTTGGAATTGATTCTGCTTGATTGTCTGCCATTGATCTCGCCATGTTTAATAATTCCAACAATGTATCAGTGGTAGACTCAGATCTATTCAGATCCTCCATTGTCCGAATTAAATACTGTAATGTTTCTGTTACCGCGCTGTTCAAAGGAACACAAACCATCGTCGTCGCATTTTCTAGATTTAATTACAGCTCCCTGATTACAAACTGTTTCCCCCAACCCGCTGACATTTTTAAAAAGATTGTAAAATTTAAACACATCTAGTAAAAATACCACATATAATAAACAGAGTCGAATCAGCGATTAATACAAGCAACACACAGATGTATGAAGATGTATTGTACAACTCACCCGATCTTTTTTTTTTAAGCGTGTGTACAACCTGCTTTAACAACTCCGTCATCAGGTTTTGGTCCTGACCAACGCTGCGATTCTTCCCAGCATGGAGTCTCTGTGTAGCTATAATATGTTTCTGCGAGATGGTGTGTCGTTGTAAAGTATCCATCACATATTGATTATGAACACTCTGCTTCTTCTCAATGCCGTCTAGACGCTCCTCGACGACAGCAAAACACTTTTCAAGGTCTGCAATACGCCCCTCGACTCTCTTGATCCTGGTTTCCAGCAGCTCAAATAAGGCTCTGTTGTCTATAACAGCCGGCGATTCGCAACTGTAACCTTTTGGTTTGAAGATAGAGACTTGGAGGCGTTGTCTCCCGCAGTCAGACATTTCGCTGGCAAGCGTTTCTCCATGAGCCGGGGAAATTGCACAAGCGTCCCATGATTCTAAGAACTCGTGAAGCCATCTCAAAACGGAGTTTATATCGCGCGGTTCAGCGGCCGCCCGTTCATTCACAACTGATTCTGGAAAAGTGAACATGAGTTAGGAAATCAGTATGAATTAGGAAGATAAAACACTTTTTTTTTTTTTTAGACATGCTACATACCGTCTGCCGACCCGGGGGAACGTCTTGACCATTTGTATTCAGGCGTTGTAGGCATCACTAAGCCTATGTCTCTCAAACAATCGGCCGTCGGAGCATGGATCTGAGCGATTTTATTCCTTCTAGGCTTTGTTGATATACATCGATCACTAGCACCCACAACATGATTTTTGAACTCTGGAGCATCGAGCTTGTTTACAAGATTTGACAATCCTTGAGCAGGAAACAAACAAACATACAAAAACAAACAGCATAAGACCGCATTTAAACATAACCGTCAAATAACTAAGTATTACGACACTTACTGAGCACTGGGTTACCCGACCTGACTCGCGGAGCCGCTCCGGCTGAGTTCGATCCTTTATGTAAAATAAAAGCATAATCGTTCAACACATACACAACACATCATACATAGGCACGAATACTTATAAATAATAAAACATGTATGTACTAAACAAGGTACATGTAGGTAATACACATAATGTCAGCATCACATGCAGCGTTAGAGACCTGTTTAACCATTACAACAGCCCCATGATTCTTTATAAATAGATAAACATTCTTAATAATGCATAATAATAATAAAACAACACTTACTGTTACGATAGCCAGCCATCTCCTCTTTGAAGTATTCCTCAAAATAAAACAAAACTTTAGCGGTGAGCTAAAATGAGAAAATGACGATTCGTCTAAATTACACAGCACAAACACTGACACACAGCCGCGATCTTAGAAACTTCTGCGTGACTGACTCTGTTTTTAAACATAGAGATTACGTATTGGTGGGGTTTCCTAAAGCCTTTAACACCTCCAGATGCTAACTCATTAACATAAACAAAGTGATAGGATTACACAACACCCCTGGTCATAAAATAAGTGTGCCCCACAAACTGCCGGTCAGGAAAACACAAAGAGTCATAAATTGATGCACATAGCCTGCAGAACAGTCTGCTAGAGTCATAAATTTATGCGATCTACAGAAACTGTCTGCTGGTGAAACACGTGTGTGGATGGGCAGAGTGTATAGAGAGAGAGAGAGAGAGAGAGAGAGAGATTAATTGTTTTTAACATCATTACTGCTTTATCCAGCGATTGGAAGACATCTTATAAAAACTTGTCTTCTAGTTTAAACCAAAACGGGCAATTTTTTTGGCCAACACTTTAAACATTTTACCTCCTAAACGTTAACTGTTAACTCCTAAGGGTTATGTTTAGAAGTCATGTAATACAGATTCTTTTAAACAGCTCTTTTAATAATTTTTACCTCCTAAAGGGTTATGTTTGGAAGACATGTAATACGCGCAATTCTTTTAAACAGATTCTTTTTTTTTTTTTAAATGTTTTACCTTCTAAATTTTTATTCAAGGTCAAATCGGTCTCCCAAAAAACATAATCAATTTGTTTTCATTTATTTCACAAACAAATATTCTGCTCATATATGTATACATTCAAACATCATGCTTTTTCAGATGTATTTCACCCAAACTATCCTTAAGCTTCAAATAAAACAATACCACAAAAAGTAATTTCAGAAACAAACATTCTCTTACACCACAAAAAAAGGCATACATTATGTGTGATTAATACTGGGAGGAACCGGTTTTCACTACAGTCTCATTAACATAAACACATTTGTTGTGGATTCCCTCCCCCCCCACACACACCCAGATCCAGACACACAGGTGCCAGAATGACCCCCTGATACAGTCTATAGGGTTACCCCCACCCTGGTCATAAATTAGGTTACCTACAGAAATGTCGGCCAGGGAATCACAAAGGGTCATAAATCAGCACAGGCTACTTTGATTGACAGTTTGACAGAAAGTGTATGACATAACTACTACCTTGTTAATGAAAAGCCTTTTTATAGACCATAAATTTACCAACCCAGCTGATATTAATTTCCACAGATAGGAGGTATAATTACTTACGGACTTCGGCTGGTTCCTTGCCTTGGAGAACTGCTTTGTCTTAGCATGTTCTATAGTTTTTTCTTGTGTCATTCCACTTTATTACACATAACTTTATTTATGGACTTTAATGTTATGAATTCTTTATATTTCTGGATTTCCTGAGTTAATACTGATGTCTGGTGAAAATTTCATGTGAATAGCCTCATTGGAAATACATTTATTAAAAACAAATGTTGATGCTTTCAATATTTATTTCCCCCACTGTAATAATAATAATAATAATAATAATAATAATAATAATAATAATAGACAGATAGATGGATGGATGCCTATCAGGCACCAGAACCAGCAATAGTCCAGTATTGGTGGACCTGAGAGTTTGAGAAGGAGTGTATGGCTGTAGTATCTAATTTCTATTTTTTTTAACCCAAAATTATAAAGTAGAGGGAATTACAGCAATCGGTGGTAATGATTCCATTGGGCTTTGATATAACCACAACAGTAATACATACCACATTCCAGCTGGCTTTCAATTTACAGTGACCAAGAATATATGAATTGTTTGGAAGTACAGTTTTTTTTGCAACTTCCAAAGGCAACATTGTAAAAAGTCATTATTTAAATGTATAAGGCAGCTTTGACATTTGATTAGTTGCATTGTTCAGTCCTTCATCTACAGTGATCACTTTAGCTTGGTCAGGGTCTCTCAGACACCATCCTAAGATGCTCATTCTAAGCAATGGTACAAGCTATTAAAAAAAAGAATACAAGTAGCTGTTAATGTGGCTGACAATTTGTGGAATATGTAAAAAATGAATACAAACCTAGTAATTTGGCTACCAATTTGTATACACTATGACAAGCAACTGCTAATGTGGCTGAATCGCTTTGTTTTTCTGCTCTAGTAGTTTCCATTTTTTGTTAGCTGAGTAAGAAAATATGGATGAGACAAGGGTCAAATGAAGATTGGACAGCTGTCTTATTCTGTTCCTGAAGCTGTTGAAACAGTAAGACTAATGTTTCACTATCCAATTTCTTGTGATGTGAGACTTCTCTCTGTGTTTAGACAACCAGGATTAGACAACTTTAGGAGACAGATCACCACCTCTGGCTGTCTCAAAAGTACACAGAGTTGGGTATTTATGTGTGTACCCAAGTATTTCATAATCTTGCAGTAAAGAGTCTTGTCTTCACAGTCTCAAATCAAAGAGGATTTGCTTTTCTCTCTGCCTGGAACTTTAAAAACTTTACAAATATCAGTGCTGTCAGCCTTTTGCCTCAGGAAGCTAAAAAGACAGCAAAGTAATATGGAGGTTCGGGAAATGCTTTGCAGGAGATTACATCGCTTGATCTCATTGATTTGCAGGAGATTACATATTTTGCTTGCTTTTTGAAGCAATTTGGAGATTGCTTGATCTCACTGCCTCATTAAACTGGCATTAGCAGTCAGGTTATCATATATGTGAAACTGGCCTACGCAGGTTAGAGATTAGAACTGCTTATTTAATGGGAACCACTGAGTTCCAATGTGTTCACTTCTGAAATAAATAAAAATTGTCTCAAGTAACTAATTTATGCCAGCCTCATCAAACACAAGGTTTATAGGATTTCTAATAAATTAGATTTCATGTAAAAGTAAGAACAACTGTACAACCACTAACCCACCTAAACTCCTGAACATTTGTGTTGGCTTGTACAAATAACTTGGTATTTGCACTCATGACTTTACAGTAAGTGGTCAGTGGTCATCTGTTCCTTGCCAGTTATTGTGACTTTATTGACTTAATAACATTGTCAACTAGTTTAAAATTGTTTTAACTTAATATCTCATTATTTCAACTTAATGACAATATTTTGACAATTAATCTTGTTATTTTGACTTACACTAACATAACTGCCACCCTGTCCAGGGTGTACCCCGCCTTGTGCCCGATGCGCCCTGGGAGGTTTCCCTGTGACCCTGAAGGAAGGATAAGTGCTATAGAAGATGGATGGATGGATGGATGGACTAACATAATTGCATAAGGGTCATATCATTTTTTTTTTCAACATGATTTTCGCTTCCACTTATGTACAAGGAATTTCATGTGAATTTGTTTTAGATAAGTCTGTCTCCAAGCAAATCAAATGTTACTTGGTCAGCCATCAGACTCCAGTCATGCTAGGAAAAGGTCTCAAGCCTTTCTCATGCAAGATTTTTACCAGTTCTAGAGAGTGACAGTGAAATTATTTTTGGACCCCACCCTTACCATAACTCTAATAACTACTAAAATATGAGTTGGTTTGTGAAACTATTTTGAATATGATGAATATTCTACATGATCCCAAATGTTCAGATTCCCGATGACCAAGGAAATTGGGTAGACCTCCAACACCTTTGTATTTGAGTGGCAAATGGAGATGAGCTTGGGTAATATAATTTGATAGACTGTAAACCATTTATAACACATTTCTAACCATTTCTTCATAAAATCAATTTCCCTATTAGATATGATAAACCATACTGACAGGCATCCTTTAAACTGCCAGTATTCATTTCCTCCATTGTAACATCCCACAGCTATGCTCCCACAATGATATCCCTCCTTTTCCAACACCCTATGATCATTCAGTTAATTGTTTTGTGCTGCAGGTTATCATAGTTTGCTCCCTATATGTAATTTTCACAATCAAGCATGTTTTAAATAATTCCTGTTGTTTCATGATGTGTGTTTATACTGACACAAATGAGTTATTAACAGCATCCTCAGAAGATGGTTGTTAGTCCCAAAAGCCTTTTGTTTAATTGACCTTTATAGCACAACAAGTAAGGTGGAGCTCCAAAAAACATTGATGGTGGAAGAGGACAAGGTGGCTAATGCATGTCATGTCATGACGCTATGTGACAACCCAGCTAACACAGTTACATGGTGAAGACGTGACATGACCGGACCAAATTTGTCGCAACGACGTACCAATTAACGTTCCAGCAATGTCACTTTGTGATTCCTGTATTTGTCATGGCGAGGTTATAGTTGTACGTTGTTTGAACGTGGCGAGCATGTCCCAACGACTAAATTTGTATGCTGTAAAGAAGTAACCAGACTGGACCATATTAGTCACAGCAATGTACCAAATAACATTCCAGCCACATAACCTTGTGATTCCCATGTTGTGGCGATGTTATAGCTTATAGTACGTTGATGGTACATAGCGAGTACGTCCCAATGACCATGGTTGGGAATTTGATCATTTAATCCTTTCAATCACAACTCAAGAATATATGAGGAGCTGCTTACCTGTCACCTGTGACCATTCTTCTGCCTCAACTCCACCTTTATTTCTAACATATCTCACTCAGTTGGTCAGGTGTGGATATGCAAGATACTTAATATCTTGTGGTGGCATAGCACAACACAATGCATTGAATATCTATTCGACGCATCATCTCAAAATGTACTCATAAGACACACCTGTGCCTCAAGTAACATCAAGCAAAAATCAGCAACACATTTATAGCACATATTCATCAGCATTTTCTCATTTTTTTCTAAGCATACTGCAATAATACCATTAAGCTAAGTAAATAAATGAAATATAAAATAAATGCAGAACAAAAAATTAACTTCAGAAATATTATTAATTCATAAATAAGTAAGCATATAAACTAATAAATTAATGTTACCAAAGTAAAAAAAAACCTTATTCTTCAACACTCAGACCTGTCCCGTCATCACTGTCACCGTGTTGCTGCTGCTGTGGAGCCTGTCTCTGGTCTTGCTGCTGAAAATGAAAATTATATTTTAGTTTTACAGAAATTAACTACACATTAGGGTAGATACGACACTTACAATTTTTTTTAGGAGCATGCGACATTCCATTAAAAAAAGACTTGTTGATTTTGGTGACAATAATCATGCTTGCTTAAAAAAACGAGCTGGAGTGTAATTTGGCTCGTTGTTGGAACGAATATGGTCCGGTCCGGTTCCGTCTGGTCCAGTCATGTCTTTACAATGAAACTGTGTTAGCTGGGAAGTCCGACCCATATGCACAAGCTCGTGTGAGCATCATGGATCAACCGCCAGTGGCAGTCATAATGTAAAATTAACACTCGACTAGTGTTGAAGTTTAGAAAATGTGATAATAGTTTAGTTTATCGTGTTAAGAGGCCAATTTAAAACTAAAAGACAAGTAAAAATCTATCTTAGATTTTACCTCAGGCCACCTCACAAGCAGGGCCGGCTCCACGAGGGGGCGTGAGGGAGCGATGACCCCTCACTCAGACTGTCCTGCCCCCTCAGTTAAGATGAATGTTAAAAAGGATTTTAATTAAATTTGAAAAAAAAAAAAAAAAACATTTTTTAAAATCACAACACACAAATGTGTTGGCTTTTTAGTGTGAATATTAGAATAGCAATATTTTAGTTAAGGGCAGTGTGTTATTGATTGTCTGGTTAAGCTCACTCCATACATCATCCTAGACACAGAATTTACCCACGCAAAAAGAAGAAGAAGCAGAAGCAAGCTATTATTTTCTGCCAATTTCAACGTTCACAAATGGATTAAAAAGTCTAAACCTCTTACTTCAACCAGCTCTGGTCCTGCCTCCACTCAGCCTACCAGCGGCAAGGACTCGCCGTCTAGTGTGCCAGAGGACCTCGGCGATGACAAGCCAGTCCAGGTTCATCTCAAGCAGTTTCCAAAGAAACAACAGTATAAGAATAACTGCAAACGATCATTTTCAGCGAATTGGTACAATGAGAGGGACTGGCTTAAATATTCAGAGCAGATTTGGCCTTTTGTTTCCCTTGTAGGAAATTTGGAGGGAGTGATTCAGTTTTCACAAGCACTGGTTTTAGCAATTGGAAGCATGCTACTGATAAGTCAAAGGGATTTAGCAGACATGCTAACAGTAAAGAGCATCACACATGCATGACTATGTGGAAAGAGCCGTTCCACAGGCAAGGAGATTTCAACTCTGGTTATTTTCGACCAGCTTTCTCCAAACTGCTTGTATGTGTCTGCAATTGTAGACATTATTGAATTCCTCGTCTTAAATGAAATGCCATTGAGGGGTTCAATTGATTCCGTTGATAATAGAAGTCAAGTGGACAGTGGACTATTTCTCTCTCTATTTGATTACACACTGAGACAAAACCAAGAGCTAGCACAGGCTTTCAGTATAGTTCCAAAAAAATGTTACATACACATCACATGATATTCAAAATGATATCATTGAACTGATGAGTACGATCCTGACAGAACAAATTGTTAAAGATGTTGGGGAGTCGTGGTTTACAATTAAGGTGGATGGGAACCAAGAACCCCATAGGCACTGAGAATGTCGCTATAGTTGTTTGTTTTGTAGACCAGAACTGCACAGTGCAAGAGAGGCTGTTGTCTATGTTGACCACAAACAAGTGTGATGCCCTGTCACTCGTTAACTTGGTGCCTGAAGAGCTGTCAAAAATTGGTCTTGACACAAACAACATACTAAGTCTGTGTTATGATGGGGCCAGCGTCATGTCTGGAAAAGAAGGAGGCATGCAGAAACTTATTCAAAATAAATTAAACAGAGACGTGCCTTACATTCATTATTTTAACCACCGATTACATTTAGTGGTCATGCATGCTATCTCAGAGAGCACAGTTGGGGATTTTTTTGACATGTGCAAATTTGTGAATGACCTGAGTAGAAAATTCAAAGAATTTTCAAAGAGGAAATATTGCTGAGGCGGTTCCACTCATCGAAGAGAAGACTGTAGCTCTATTGAATAAAAGTAGGGTGAAATATTTTCCCATGCTTTTGAGGGCTAATTAATTGGTGAAAACTTCTAAATTGGTGTATCCAAGACATAATTTATATTTGTGTTGGTGGCTACTCCAGCCATTAAAAGACATTTTAATACATTTGTATGTATAAAATGTATTTTGCTTTTTATTTTATATAGTAATATTTTCATATTAAGATTATGCTACTAATGTCAGAATTAAAAAAAAAAAAAAAAAAATTCTTCGGTAGCCAATTTTTAAAATTAGAAAGTCTATGGCAGCCACATTTATCATGCCCAGTGACCACAGCCTATGAGAAAGCAAAATAAATCTGCTCTCTAAAAATGTATTGGCTTGTATCATGTGATGCAAATCAGTTGTGGGATCAAGGGGATCCTGGTGTTTTATGTGTGTGCATTTGTTTGTGCGTGTGTAGGGCAGGCCGGTGTTGCGAGTACTGCCTGATGGGCCCGACCAATTTCAAATGCATTGTCCATGAGATACGGGTTGTATATTTTTGTCACTGTACTTCCGGTAGCATGATTCAACACGGTAGCATAGACCGACAGACTAGCCTACAAATTTGTGCTACAGTAGGATGTTTCGATAAACAAAAATGCATATTCTGGGCTTCATTTCTTTTTTTAGTTGGGAATACTTTGCGTTACGTCATCGCCCCCTTTCGGTATTGCAAACACCTGCTGCTGCTGGTGCCTGGCCTGCTCACAAGTATCTCATTCATGCGCAAATTAACAAAACAGGGCATTCAACACCTTGAGTGACACTGAACGTTACATGGGCAAAATTAATGAATAAAGATATATTTATAGCACTTACCTTTTCCTCAGAGTCCGTCTATCGTTGAAAATTACTGGCAAAATTAGGTGCATGTGCACTACTCCAAAAATCTGATTCTGCAAGCTGCTAACTGCTAACGAAGATATAATATTATGAATAATTACCCTTTACTAAGCAAAATGTTTGGTAATTGTTGTAAATTGCCATTTTGCTGGCATATATATATATATATATATATATATATATATATATATATATATATATATACACAGTATCTCACAAAAGTGAGTACACCCCTCACATTTTTGTAAATATTTGATTATATCTTTTCATGTGACAACACTGAAGAAATGACACTTTGCTACAATGTAAAGTAGTGAGTGTATAGCTTGTGTAGCAGTGTAAATTTGCTGGACTCTCAAAATAACTCAACACACAGCCATTAATGTCTAAACCGCTGGCAACAAAAGTGAGTACACCCCTAAGTGAAAATGTCCAAATGTATATAACATACAGCTACAGATACAGTATATATGGGGGAAATCCCCAAGGTTCAATTTTAGCCCCTGTTTTATTTTCTATTTTTATAAGAAACATTGGTAAGGATATGCCTACAGCTAAAGGACATCTTTTTGGTGATAATACTGCAATTTACACAGTTGCCTCTTCTCTGAGTCGGGCTATTGATGAGCTCCAGATTGCTTTTCAAAAGCTGCAAGCTTCATTATATGCCATTATTGTATTAGCCATTAACAATATTAGCCATTTTCCCTCCCCGGTGTCATGTGACTTGTTGGTGTTACAAGGTCTCAGGTGTGAATGGGGAGCAGGTGTGATAAATTTGGTGTCATCGCTCTCACACCCTCTCATACTGGTCATTGGAAGTTCAACATGGCACCTCATGGCAAAGAACTCTCTGAGGATTTGAAAAAAAGAATTGTTGCTTAACATAAAGATGGCCTAGGCTATAAGAAGATTGTCAAGACCCTGACACTGAGCTGCTGCACTGTGGCCAAGACCATACAGCACTTTAACAGGACAGGTTCCACTCAGAACAGGCCTTGCCATGGTCGACCAAAGAAGTTGAGTGCACGTGCTCAGGGTCATATCCAGAGGTTGTCTTTGGGAAATAGACGTATGAGTGCTGCCAGCATTGCTGCAGAGGTTGAAGGGGTGGGGGGTCAGCCTGTCAGTGCTCAGACCATATGCCACACACTGCATCAAATTGGTCTGCATGGCTGTCATCCCAGAAGGAAGACTCTTCTAAAGATGATGCACAAGAAAGCCCGCAAACAGTTTGCTGAAGACAAGTAGACTAAGGACATGGATTACTGGAACTATGTCCTGTGGTCTGATGAGACCAAGATAAACTTATTCGGTTCAGATGGTGTCAAGCGTGTGTGGCGGCAACCAGGTGAGGAGTACAAAGACAAGTGTGTCTTGCCTACAGTCAAGCATGATGGTGGGAGTGTCATGGTCTGGGGCTGCATGAGTGCTGCCGGCACTGGGGAGCTACAGTTCATTAAGGGAACCATGAATGCCAACATGTACTGTGACATACTGAAGCAGAGCATGATCCCCTCCCTTCGGAGACTGGGCCGCTAGGCAGTATTCCAGCATGATAACGACCACTGCCTTGCTAAAGAAGCTGAGGGTGAAGGTGATGGACTGGCCAAGCATGTCTCCAGACCTAAACCCTATTGAGCATCTGTGGGGCATCCTCAAACAGAAGGTGGAGGAGCAAAAGGTCTCCAACATCCACCCGCTCCGTGATGTCATCATGGAGGAGTGGAAGAGGACTCCAGTGGCAACCTGTGAAGCTCTGGTTAACTCCATGCTCAAGAGGGTTAAGGCAGTGCTGGAAAATAATGGTGGCCACACAAAATATTGACACTTTGGGCCCAATTTGGACATTTTCACTTAGGGGTGTACTCACTTTTGTTGCCAGCAGTTTAGACATTAATGGATGTGTGTTGAGTTATTTTGAGGGGACAGCAAATTTACACTGTTACACAAGCTGTAGACTCACTACTTTACATTGTAGCAAAGTGTCATTTCTTCAGTGTTGTCACATGAAAAGATATAATCAAATATTCACAAAAATGTGAGGGGTGTACTCACTTTTGTGAGATGCTGTATATATATATATATATATATATATATATATATATATATATATATATATATATATATATATATATATAAAGGAATGTTACCAAGTCATGGTAACAACACTGTTCATAAAATAATATCACGCTTACTAAAAGAGATTGACTGGCGATGTCATCAGAGCATACTCTGCTTGCTGAATAACGGAAAGTTATCTGGATACCAGGGTACCATATCTCCACAACATTCTTGATTGAACTAGTTAATGACGTTTTTTGAGGACGTGGTCATGGCATTTCTGGACCGTTAGCCAGGATTATTAAAAAATGGAACTTTACCAAGATGTAGACACATTGTTGTCATAAAGTAATGTCATGCTGACGAAATTACGACTAACTGACGGTGTCATCAGAACAAATTGTGTTTTCTGTGAACAAGAATTTCTGCATTTGCCAGGCAACATCCAGAGAGGTCTCAAGTGGTAAGCCAGCAGTGCACTAAGAAAAGCAGAGGAGTGGCTGCATTGTGCTGACATTATTGTGCCAGTGAACCAGGGTAGGCTTGAACTGGGCTGCATTTCTAGGGTGACTGGGAGATGCAGGTGGACATCAGAAGGCAACTCAAATTCCCAGATGAAATTGCGGTCACAAGCTTTTAACCAGACATCATCCCCAGGTCAAAAGGCATGAAGCAAGTAATTATCATTGAGATGGTAGTGTCTTGGGAAGAGAGGATGAAAGAAGCACATGAGTGAAAACATAGAAACTACCAGTTTATAATCCACGAGAGCCAGCAGAGCAGGTGGAAGTCTTGGAATCTCCCAGTTGAGGTTGGCTGCATGGGTTTTCCAGGGCAATCACTCTGGAGGTCATTAGGAGTACAAGAACCAGCTCTGAACTAGTTGGTAGCTGACATCAGTAAGCAGGTGGAAACTGCATCCCTGATTGTGGTTGAAGAATGGTGTGAATGGAATGGAATGAAGAGTGGTGGCAAAATCAAAATGGCAGCAAGGAGACAGGGCAGAGCTGAACAGTGAAGTGACTAGCGTGATGGAGGGGGCAGTTCCAGCACACTGGTTTGCTGTTGAGGCCTTCTGATGTGTCATGGGTTTAATGCTGTGAGGCCCACAGTTGTAATATTACAACATGAATTTTGCTCTACTAAAATAAACCTGCACATGTTTTTTTTTTCTCTCTCTAAGACCACATTTACATAACTAATAGTTGAATCTAACTGTGTCTTATCATTTATAAAATATACTTAACTGGTCCTGTTTTTTTTTTTTCTTTTTCTGGGCTTTGCTTGTTTGCCCAAATATCTGCTTGCTACATGAGAGACAGGTGATAATGTTCTGGAATGTGGGGGTATACGTGCTATTAGTATGATAAGTAGAGGGCACAATAAGCTACCCAGACAGTATTGTGTGAATTCTGTGGAATGGGTGAATTCTTTAAAACGTGTAAGTATAATTGGGATTGAGTTGCATTGAGATTATTTAGCCTGGAAAATAATCCATTTTTTTCCATTTCAGAATGCCACCAGCCAGGAAAGACCATCTTATGTACAATGTGAATGTCATTGATGCTGTCCAAAATGGGAACAGTGACTTTGAGATGGACTCTGATACAAGTGATGAAGAGGAATGTGGAGATGCCTGTGAACTGGAAAAGGAAAATAAAAAACCCAATGACTGCCCATTTGATGATTATATGGACATCACACCAACAAAACCAAGCCATTCAAGAACAGAGACCATGTCCTGTGACAGGTATCACTGGTTGAAAAATGGTCAATGCCTGGCAGCTGTACAAACTGCCTTTGGGACTATCATAATTAGTAAATAATTATCATAATTATTAGTAAATAATTATCAGTAAATAATTATCATAATTAGTAAATAATCAACAGAAGTGTCATCAGAAGGGTGCCCATTTGAAAACCCAAAGAGCTTCAAAAAGTTGTTGATGTGCAACACTCTGTGTAGGGGAGTGCCTGAAGAGAGAAAGTGGAGAGCGGGCTGTCGCTGTTGACTGCGGCAACACTGGCTTTCAAACACATTAACTATTTCACATTCCCTGTTCATTGCTAAAAAGATGTGGGGGGCACAAACTAACGTACTGGATTCATACACACAAACATTTACATCAAATCTATAACCAAGGAGGAGGCATTCTTGGAAAAAATTTACATTTCCCCAGAGACCTACCACCAGCCTTTCCATGCCACCGCCATTCCTGCTGGAGAGTCACCAACAGAGACCTACCATTGGCTGAGGAACTTGTACCATCAGTGGGTGAGGCCAGAACTGCAGTCCAAGGAGGAGATGGAGGCTGTGGTCCTGGAGCAGCTGCTTTGCATTCTGCCATATGACATCCATACATGAGTAGAGGAATGGGACAGGACTAGCAGCTGCTTCTCAATCGTGAGAAATGTCATTGTAAATGGAGTGTTGTACAGTCATGTGAATAAATAAGTACACCCCATGGGAATTTATATATATATATATATATATATATATATATATATATATATATATATATATATATATATATATATATATATATATGGACCAGCAAACATTTGATCCTGTTTGAATCAGTGCCTATTAATAGAGGTAATACACTCTGTCAAATGACACATAAAACTGTCATAAAACTGAAATTTTGTAGTAATTTAAATTAATAATAATAATAATAATAAAAGATCAGTCACATGGAAAAAGTAAGTATACCCCTAACTTTATCACACCTTCAAATCCACAAAATGAGAATTAGGTGTTCAAGTTTGGGTGCCAGTGATTAGAACCTGTTTAAGGAGTGCAGGTGGAATCTGTCTTATTTATACCCCTCTCATAACTAGTGTCTGGTGTTCGCTTTGTTATTGAGGTGTGTGGTGTCATCATCTAAAATCATCATCACGATCTAAAGCATTCTATAGGGCCTTCAGAAAAAAAGGTTGTGGATGCCTGTTAGCCTGGCAAGGAATTTAAAAAGACAATGATTAAGTGAAGTTACAAGTCTTACAATTCCATTGTAATTAAATTCATTTAAATCGGATTTACATTGTATTAATAATTAGAATTTCCTGTAATTTTATATTATTGTATTATTGGCACCTAGGAAAATGTGCTCCCAATTTTAAGTGCTTCTTAGAATGTCATCTCTACAACAAAAGTGACTGTTTTTTCCTAAATAATAATTCATGCTTTTCTTATAATTGGGCTGCCAATATTAGTATTATTTTCTATAAAGCAGCAAACCAAAAGTCAGTGCCAAATGAGAGAATTCAGCCCGCCATTACTCTTCGTGTACTGTATTACTTAAAGTATTCAGTTTTATAAACCAATGTGAAGAGTACTCAGCAGTTTTAGAGGAGGAGGAAAACTGGTTATTTTTGAAGTGTTACTTTTAGAATAGAAAAAAAAATACATATGATTTATTTGGCCATGCTTAAAATCAAGGACTCGTAGCATTTATTTTGGGTTTATAGACCGTTCAGGAGTTCAAATAAACTGCCTCAAGCTTGCCGTTGTCAAGAACCCTTACATTTACATATAAATTGGGAAAGTGGAAGAACTAGTCAGAGAAACAGACAAAGCAAGGTGTTTAGTAGTGTGAGAAGCCACCAGTGGTGAGGTTGATGAATGCATACTCTTATGTTTCAGGGCTTAAATCTGGCTTTCCCACCAGCCTTTGTTCCTCTCCGAAACAGCTATAGTATGTGTGTCTCTCTGTGCTGCCAAAAAAAGTATAACTAAATCTCTTTCAAATGAATACAGTGCTGTTCTCAGGCAAGTGAGGAGTGCTGTAGTGATAAGCACATGTAAACGCACTCAAGACCTGCAGGCACCATGGCATGCTTTCATTTACATAAACTGTTGTTAGCTTGTCATCTTCATGGTATTGTTTTTTTGGTATTTATTCATTTGTATTTAACTATTTAGACAGTTGGGTGCAAATGGAAACATGGAATGAAAATCTGGTTATATTAATCCATAATTTTCCTTCATTATTGAAAATGTCCTTCATCACAAGCTTACATAGCTTTATCCTTTAAGCTTTATCCTTTAAGTAAAAAATACTCAAATGTATAAAACTGATAATGTATGCTATATAGTACTAAACAGAGGTGGGTAGTAACACACCATGTTTACTTCGTTACATTTACTTGAGTAACTTTTTGAAAGAAATGTACTTTTGAGAGATTGTTTAACTGGCCATACTTATACTCTTCCTCAAGTTAATTTTTTAATCACAGAAATGTACTTTTACTTTACTACATTTTATTTATTTTATTTATTTAACCTTTATTTAACCAAGAAGTCCCTTGAGATTAAATCTCTTTTCTGAAGGAGACCTGGCCAAGAAGGCATGCCATTACAGAGTAACAAACTTAAAAGTCAAAACCACAAAAGCAAACATAAAAATATAGACAAAAAAATAATAATGCATAATACAAAATGTGAATAGCAGTTACACTCTTCAATTACCTTTTTTTGTGAGACCTTTAAACTCACCTATTGTAACAAAGTGATTAAGCTGTAATGTGTTCTGAAAATTATTCCATGACCAGGGTGCAAAATAAGCAAAAGCCTTTTTTCCTAGTTCTAAACAAATCCTGGGTACCCTATAGAGCACCCATCTGGAAGAGCGAAAATCATAACTGCTGCTCATAGGTAATAGAAGATTACACAAATGAGAATGGAGTTTTCCCAGTGTACAGTAGTTTTGTAAATAAATATATACAAATGTTGCTGTCTCCTTAAACTTAATGAAGGCAAGAGACCAAATCATAAAGAATACAATGAGACATTCGGAATTCAATGGCGTAGGACGCGAAGTTGGAGGCTCCTGCTGATTTCGATTATAATTGTAATTAATTTGCGCTTTTTGGTCTTACAATATATTTTGACTTATTCTACTCTGTTTCCTTGTTTGCAATTTTAACTTTGTGGTATGTTAAAATGTCTGGAAAGAACACGAAAACCCGTGGTAGCATTCAGACACGACTGAGGCCAAGTGTGCGAGCCGCGAGCGAGCCCCCTTCTCCCCCTGTATCCGCGTCGCCAAGCGGTGACCCTGACTTCGCCGCACTCAGGCTTGAGTTGCTGGCTTTACTGAGGAAGGACATCGCCGATATTTTTAAAAAGGCACTCCAGAAGCTCCAGGAGACTCTCGGGGAAGCGCTGTCTACTATCCAGCTTGACCTGCAGGCCGTGAAAACACAGCTGGCTAGTGATAAAGTTGCTACCGAGGCTACCATATCAACACTGAAAGGTACTGTTGGGGAAATGGAGCACGCTCTCTCCGGTTGCACCGATGACATAGTTCATATGAAGACTACTATCAAGTCTCTCACTGCGACCATGACTCAATTAGAGAATAAATGTGAGGATTTGGAGTCGAGGTCACGGCGCAATAATGTTAGGATAGTGGGAGTTCCAGAGGGCCCTGACACCTGTACAACTGCTGCTGTAGCGGCCTTGTTAAAAGAAGCGTTTGGTCTGGAGAAGGAGCCGGTTTTGGACCGGTCCCACCGGACCCTTCAGCCGAAGCCCAAGCCTGGTGAACGACCACAAGCTATTGTGTGCAGATTCCACTATCACAGTGACTGTGTTGACATTTTACGCAGTGCGAGAGAGATCCAGCGGATTAAAGTGAGGGATTTAACCATCTCCGTTTTCCCTGACTACACAGCCAAGACAACCCAGGCCCAGGCCGCGTTTAACGAGGTTCAGCGTCAACTTCGTGGTATTGAGGGCGCTCACTATGGAATACTTCACCCAGCTTGGCTTCGCATTACATATAACGGTGTTCAGAAGGACTTTATTTCAGCGGAGGAAGCAGGAGACTATGTTAAACTCTTGATATCGGGTTGATCTGCATCATCTACACAGCAGAGTCTTTTTTCGCTCTTCTATTATTTTTATTTTTTGCACTCGGCCTTCCAGCTTTACAGAATTCGGATTTTTATTGAAAATATTGTCGTTGCATTACTCCACCTAGATTTTGTGGACTTACTCCTCTTAAAATTTACTTCTGTATTAATGTGCTTCTCTGTTTTGATGCTCTGACTGGGTTAGAGTTTCTGTTTATTTAATTTTATTAGTGTTATCTCCTCGGCTTTACGTGCTACACTGTTATATTATTTGTTACAAGTCTTTAAAAGGTAAGGACATTATATTTATTACTGTGTGCAGACTGTTTATCAGTCTTGGTAATTTTGTTGGTTAGTCCAGCTTACTCTCCGAGTTGTTTTCACATTGTGGACAACGTTCGGTTTTTGTAGGATAGACTGCTGTCTCATTTGTTTATGGAGACTTTGGGTGTGTGGGTGTTTGGAGGATTGTGAGAGTAAGCAGAACATGCCAATGCTTTGAAGGATGTAATGTTATTTAATTGCGAATCTGTTTTTAGAGGATTTAAACCTAACATGGTGAACAAATTATATTATAGAATTCAGGCAATTTTACTGGGGTTATCTCATATAGTGTAGCAAGTAATAATCTGGAAAGACCTTTGTAATATCACAGTCTAAAACTGTATTTAAAGAGAAGCAAATTAGTAAATGAATCACATGTAAATTAATTTTACGTAAATGAATCACATGAAAATGTATCACTTGAATATGAATCTCATGAAAATGAATCACATGTAAATGAATCACATGTAAATGAACCATATGAAAATGAATAAATAAATTAAAGACACTGTTACAAATAAATAAATAAATAAATAAATAAATAAATAAAATAAAGAATACAATGGTGTTAGACAAGTTGGTTATAAAACATAAAGAGCTATGATACACAGAGTCTAGACAGCAAAGTATAGAGGAAGCAGCATGCATATAAATAATTTCTCCATAATCAAGAATGCTTAAAAAGTGGCCTGAACAAGAGTTTTCCTAACTGTTAAATTAAAACATGCCCATTACGATAATAAAATCCCAACCTAACCTTCAGCTTCTTCATTAAATGTGCAATATGCACTATAAAAGTAACCCTATCATCCAGCCAAATATCCAAGTATTTGTAAGATGATACTTTATCAATTGAGTCGCCTCCTGAAGAATGAATACTTACCTGCGATCTTGGCGTGACCTCTAGAAAAGATCATAAGTGTAGTTTTCTTAGCATTAAATACCAACTTAAGCTCATATAATGAAGCTTGCAGCTTTTGAAAAGCAATCTGGAGCTCATCAATAGCCCAACTCAGAGAAGAGGCAACTGTGTAAATTGCAGTATTATCACCAAAAAGATGTCCTTTAGCTGTAGGCATATCCTCACCAATGTTTCTTATAAAAATAGAAAATAAAACAGGGGCTAAAATTGAACCTTGGGGATTTCCCCCATATATTCTGTATCTGTAGCTGTATGTTATACACATTTGGACATTTTCACTTAGGGGTGTACTCACTTTTGTTGCCAGCGGTTTAGACATTAATGGCTGTGTGTTGAGTTATTTTGAGGGTCCAGCAAATTTACACTGCTACACAAGCTATACACTCACTACTTTACATTGTAGCAAAGTGTCATTTCTTCAGTGTTGTCACATGAAAAGATATAATCAAATATTTACAAAAATGCGAGGGGTGTACTCACTTTTGTGAGATACTGTAAATCCTTAAAGCAAGATGCAAAAGAAAGCCAATCCCAATTCAAATCACTCATAAAAATAAATTCAGAATCATTTAAACTATGTAAAGCGTTAGAAAGAGAAGGATTCTTTTGCAGCTAATGGTGCCCTATAACAGCCAATGACAGTAAGGTGAAAATCCTTAGATATATTCATCTTAACAGCAAGCAGCTCAAACTGTCTGGCTTTAATTATAGACTGTGACATAAAGCTAGAAAATTTGGATTTAACATAAATCGCAACTTTTACCAACTCTGTCAGATCTGTAAATGTTATCCGATATTGATTGTTTTAACCAAGTTTCTGATAACATCATAATGTCCATATCCATTGTAACAACCCAAAGCTTTATCAAATCCATTTCAGGAAGAAGACTTCTATGCACAAGACTTCTATGCCTAGATCTACTTTTTAAGTCTTCCAGCATAATCACATTTTGCATAGGACCTGAGTTTGGTTGTACATTCCCTGATAACAACAGCTGCAAAAAAAAAACACTAACTTCCCCGAACATGAGTTAATAACATAGTCAACGACTTTGGCAGGAAAGTGCAAAATATTCTTTTTTCACAGTGAAAACATCATTCAGAACTTTCAAATAATAAGTACAGCAGAATACTCATTTGTGTTAGGGAGCTAAAAAGCTTTTGCTGTATCATGGGGTGAATTTCTTGATGATGATGATTAAATGTGTCTCTAGACAAAGAGTTTATCGAGCTTAAAAGGTGAGAAGGCCAGCTCACAGGCCTTCTCCAGCTCGCAGGCCTCCTCCAGCTCACAGGCCTCCTCTTGTTTGCAGGCCTCCTCCAACTTGCGTAGATCTTCTTGAGCTTTTGGATTATTTAAAAGACCTGAAAAAGAGTCCAATTATGACACCACCCTAGAAGAAGTGTAAAAATATCACTATCCTTGACAATCAAGTATGAATATTAATATAAAACACAAAAAAACAAAAACAAATTTAAGAAAATAATTTAAATTCATACACAAGCACACAAAGACGGGCGGCCATCTTGGATTTAACATTCGGTGGTGTTCCTCTGTTACTGTTAAATATTAATGAATATATGTAGTTTTAATAATTATTGTATATCACGTATTATGAGATCGCGATACACTGTAGTGCGCTTGATGCAGTTGCAACAACTGCTCACTTTTTTAACGGGGTCAGTCCTGGAAGATAGTGGCCGAAGAGGGGGAAGAAGCGAGCATGTCGACAGAGGCAGGACTCACACACACACACACACACACACACACACAAACGAATATACTAACACACAGAAACACACTCTCTCTCTCTCTCTCTCTCTCTCTCTCTCCATAGTCTGTTCTTTTGTTCTCTGTTGTCTTGTTTAAATGCAGATGCTGACAAGTTTGTGCTGTTAACATGTTGTGAAAATAAAAACTGTCAACTGTTGGGAAAATGTTTGTTTTTTGGGATGTTTGTGTGAGATTTTGTGTTGATAATGACAGGTTCTGTGTTATTGTACCCATCACAGGACTGGGATATGCTGTTCATCTTGAACCCAGGTTTAATATTGTATAAACAGAACAGACAGACTTTCAAGGAGACTTACAGTTCTAAATTTAGTCTGATTCAGGATTTTCCCTTCATGTTTATCAGATTTAGTTACTTGCTAGTTGAGGAGATTTCTAATTGGATACTTAATTAGTCTTATTCAAGTAATAATTAACATTACTACTTTTACTGTTAGTTGAGTATTTTTATAAGAGTTTTACTTGTGCTTGAGAAACATTTTTTGACTACTCTACCCACCTCTGGTACTAAATGACTAAGAACCACATGTTAAAGGGGCCATGGCTTTTTAAAATTATCTTCCATGAGGTAGTTATAATATTAGTAAAGTTTTTAGCACAAAAAAAACATACAAAATTTAGTAATTTATGACCTTTTTCTACCCTGTCTCTGACCCTCTGGCTAAAACAATTGTTTTTTGTGTCCTTTAGCTTTAAGTCATCAATATAACCACCCGCTGCTATGATTGGCTAACATCTTTGCTTATAAATTAATTATCAACACTCCCTGCCATAACACGTGCGGAACTGTTTTCAGTGACTGAGCGCCAGTGGGCAGGGCCCATGGTGCAATGATGTACAAGTAGGTGTTGATGTCTTGCTGTAAGGGCAGTCTTATGCAAATGTATTTGCCCATGTAACATCATAAATCCTGCCACATCCTAATGAGTTGTTTTTGGTGCTTGGTTAAATAACTGCTCTTTTTGTACTGAGGAGATCACATTAAGCTATGAAACCTGCAGGACGTTTTAATGGTACAACGACCTCTTATTTGTCAAAAAACATGATTTCTCATGTCATGACCCCTTTCATTTTAAAAGACAACAGCTAATGTTATGTATGTTATACAGACATGGGAACAAAAATAGACAGTGGTTTGATATATTGACACAGATAATTTATGTACAACCCCAATTCTGAAAAAGTTGGGACAGTATGAAAAATGCAAAATAAATAAATAAATAAATAAAATAAAAACAAACAAACAAAAAAAAAAATAAAAAGAATCATTTGAAAAGTAAATTCACCATGTACTATATTGAAAACACATTATTAACACATTAGTAGTTATGTCATACACTTTCTGTCAAACTGTCAATCAAATTATTTATGACCCTGTGTAATTTATGACTCCTCTGTGTTCCCATGGCTGACTGTTCTGTATGGGCACCTAATTTATGACAGGAGGGATAAACTCTATTGATCTCACCTGTCTGTTTGGGAATGTCCTTCCTAGGTGTCTATAGTCAGGGGTCTTCCCACCAAATGTGTTTATGTTAATTTATGTTAATAACATTGTTGTGAAACGTGGTTCTCACAGTATTAACCCACACACAATGTATACATTTTGTGGTATAAGTGAATATTGTTTCTAAAATTACTTTGTGGCAAATATTGTTTTATTTTGAAGTGTAAATATGGTTTACGTGAAATACATCTGATGTAAGAAAAAAGTGTATCAAATGATTAATATTGGTTATACGTGTGTGTATTAATGTATGGGGGATTTCATTTTTGTGTAACTGCACTGTTAGAAAATGCATGATGGGTGAATGTGAACATAAATGAGCAGAATGCTTGTTTGTGAAATAATTGAAATGTTTGTTGATTATGTTTTTGAGAAAATGGTGTGACATTGAACAAAGATTTACTGAAATAAAGCCCAAAACAGTTAAACCGTAGTCGATATGTCCAAAGAAATGAAAAAAAATATTTTATTGCATACCTTCTAAACAGGACCCTTTAGGAGGTAAAATTTTTTAAAAGTGTTTAAAAGAATCGTGCGTATTACATGTCTTCTAAACAGGACTGTTTAGGAGGTAAAATGTTTTAAAAGTGGTGTTTAAAAGAATCATGCATATTACATGCCTTCTAAACAGGACCCCTTAGGTCCTGTTTAGAAGTGTTTAAAAGTGTTGTTTAAAAAAATTGCACTTTTGGTTTAAACTAGAAGACAAATTTTTCAGGAGATGTCTTGTAAGCATGGATACACAGAACTGATGGTTAAAAAGATCATCTCTATACACTCCACCCTCCACATGTGTTTCCCCGACTGACAGTTCTGTAGATCATGTAAATTTATGACCCCAGCTGACAGTTCTGTAAGTCGTGTAAATGTATTAACTCTGTGTTTCCATGGCTGACAGTTCTGTAGATCGTGTAAATTTATTAAGTCTGGTAAAACCTTATGATCCCTGCACGTGAACATCCTGGCAGCTGACTGTCTGTGTGAGACAGGAACCATATGTTTCCTGGGTGAAAGGTGTGGGGTTTGCTAACGCCTTGTTTATGTTTATGAGTTTAGTGTGTGCATGATTAATGGTGTTTAAATATTGGTTTAAGACAGTGTGGTAAAAACACAGAAGACACTCTGCACCTATCTTTTACAATGGCTGCTCCGAGAACTCCTAATGCATCTAGAAGACTGTCATGTATTATACCAATAAGACAATCTGCTGAAATGTGAGAGGAGTTGGCCTTTGCTCCAAGGATAAATCAACAATGTGTTAGTTTGACAAAATTTCTTCATGAAAATGAAGATGTTGTAAAGACGCTAATGTTTAACCCTGAGCAGGGCGTTACCAAGTCTAGAGACCATCTCTTAAGACCAGCCTCATATTATAATGATTAAAAAGGGTGGAAGGTGTTACATTCGTCACATACACACAATGTCTCAAGAATCTATGTCTACCTGCTGCTAGAGCAACACTCTGGAGACAGCCCTGATTTAGCCTGATGACAATGCAATGCTGCTAGAACCCCTCCCACAAATATGTGACAATAGTTGATTAGATAATTTCTGCAAGGAATTAGGATATCACAGCATGAGTTTCCTTACAACCCCATACGGCACCACTGGAACTTTAGCTGGGGCTGCTGTCTATGCTGGTGTTGATGACACAGATGGCTGCATTCGGTCTGACAGATTCAAGATTATAAAAGACACTGTCATGGTCCTTCTAGAACATCTTATCAACAAAAAGCTGAAAAAACTCTGAATCAGATTAGACACTCGTGTTTGTTTGAACCTGACGCGTATTTATTTGACAAATTCTTTGATCAACTATTGTGTAGTCTGGTTAAACCCGGACTTAAGCACTTCATAGCTCAAGCATTGAGTCGGTGTGGTTTGAGGATTCACTCCCAGAGGATTCAGGGGTCAGTGGATGCTATTCTTCATGAGCTGCATGACGACGTTTACATCGTGGAAAGGCTTTGTGAAGTCAGAGAAAAACTTGTGGATGTCAGCAGACTGTGTCGATGTACCTGTTGCTGTAAACCTATGTGGTGTTTATCTGAGACATTTAACAAAACTCAAGAATCAAACGTCTCTTGTGAGAGGCGTGGCGTGCGATTGGTCTGTTTTGTTGCATATGTGTATTAATTCGTGTGATCCAATTTGTGCGTCTATCAGAAAAATACTAGACATTTACATTTTACATTTATTCATTTAGCAGATGCTTTTATCCAAAGCGACTTACAAATGAGAAAATACAAGCAAAAGACATTGTGACTGAATATGGCAGATGTATTAGAATTCTAAACATTTTATGTACATGTACCTACAGTGGGGGAAATAAGTATTGAACGTGTCAACATTTTTTTCAGTAAACATAATTCCAATGAGGCTATTCACATGAAATTTTCACCAGACATCAGTATTAACTCAAGAAATCCGGACATAAAAGAATTCACAACATTAAAGTCCATAAATAAAGTTTTGTGTAATAAAGTGGAATGACACAGGAAAAAATTATTGAACACACCCGACCATAGGGCCCGGTCCCAGTAGTTCCAGTAGTGTCTGGCAAACTGAAGATGCTTGAGTTTGTTTTTGGATGAGACTAGAGGCTTTTTTCTCAAAACCATTCCAAACAAATTGTGGTGTTGTAGGTGACTTCGGATTGTAGTTGTGGAGACTGTCTGACCTCAAGACACAACTTACTATTGCAATTCTCCAGCTGTGATCCTTGGAGATTTTTTGGCAACTCGAACCATCCTCTTCACAGTGCGTTGAGACAATATAGACACATGTCCAATTCCAGGTTGATTCAGACATTTCCAGTTGACTGGAACTTCTTAATTATTGCCCTGATGGTGTAAATCTGCATTTTCAATGTTTTTACTATATTCGTATAGCCACTTCCCATATTGTGAAGCTCAACAACATTTTGCCACACATCCCAGCTATATTCCTTGGTCTTACCCATTGTTGTGAATGACTAATGGAATCTGGCCTATGTGCAGGGTAGGGAGGGTTACTTTAAAAAAGTAATCCTTTACAGTTACAAATTACTTCAAGAAAAATGTAATCAGTAACGTAATCCAAGTATCACAATATGAAAGTAATGTAATCTGATTACTTTTGGATTACTTCAAGGTCACACATGTAAATAAAGTCAAGAGAAAAGCAATATGATCTAAAATATTTTATTTATAAAATATTTTTATTCTGGATTTAAACAAAATATATCACTGTTATAAGTAATGTAGATGTAACTGTATTTTCAGGTCTATATTGTGAGGGAAATTACTCATTTTTACTTTGTAATAGTTTTGTTCTTGTTCTATTTCATTCTCATCAGAGGATAACGCCTAAGAAGGCCATGTCATGTCACTGAGATCAGTACAGAATGTTTATCTGCTTACTGAGACACTGTTCAAGATTCGTCTAAACATCTTCCAAGATCCTAAAACAAAGCCTGTTTGAACTGCCTCAAACTGCTTCTTATCGGTACACAGAATTATGTCATGCTCTGCATTTCATATATATAGTAATGGTTTATTACAAGCGCTTCAGAGTGCTCTCAATATTCTATCCTGCTTTCTTCTATCCTGTATTAACCATCTTTCTGTAATAAACCTTTTTACCTTCAGAGAACGAGTCTACGAGTGTTGTCTAATTTCCACAACAATATATATTCATAAACTTCCAACTGTATTCAATAGATAAATCAAAGTTTATCGGGATCACTATCACTATTGAAATGCTGTCATTCCTCTGAAGAACAGTTTATGGGTGATTCGCATTTTATGTTTATGCTTAAGTAGGATTTTAAAGAAAAAAGATGAAGAGAGAAAAAATGTCTTTAATATCTTTTTAAGTACTTTATCCTAATTTCTGAGTTTTTAAACGTTACATGTTCCAGAATGTCTCCCTCACCCAGACTTTTGGACTTTCCTTAGAGCTTAAGAACATGTTCAATACATTCAATACATAAATTTGGATTAGTTTTAATTAAAATAAATGAAAAAAAATCACTGTGACCATGCATATCAGGAAATTTCAAAGCACTAGTACTAAACTATTTTAGTACTAGTTTAGTTAATTATTTAGTACATTAGATACTACTACTACTAAAAAACACATACACATATAAAAATGTGTATCCTTATAAAATGAGTCATAAGCCAGTGGTAAACTTAAATTATACAATAGTTACTTTATTCCAAGAGTGCTGATATTTAGTGTAACAGCAATAGTACAGTTCACTGCATCACTCCACTTGTCTGGGTTCACTACATAAAATTCCAATTCTAGCAATAATTCATTATGTTGAAACTGTTACTGTGCCTACTACAGGATGTCAGTGTGTATTTTCATTGACAGAGCAAAAATGAGCCAAATATTTGGCCATATTGTGTCTGAAATATCAATTACTCAGTATTAATTTCTTGTTTATAGAACTGTTTTCTAAAAGCAATATCACACTTGTGCACATGTTCTAATAAAAGCTCTGCACTTTCTTAACTACACTTTCGTTCGTCTCCAATATCCCCAATACTTGACGTCACAATTGTGCTTTTTTGCTGAATATTAGCACAGCTGTGATTACCTATGACCGAATCACTTCATTCCTCAATACTAGATGATACTTTTGACATTTTTTAAGATCAATTGAGGAAAATGGGGACCAAGAACCCACTGAAAGGGTATATGTTTGGAAAATATGTTTCTCTGATGCTCAAGGACCTCTGTTTTTTTGTGAATGATTCAGTGATGCGAAAAATTACTTTACACTTGTGTGAAAAAGGCTGTACAGCTAATATAAATCCTTCAAAACCTTAACTGCCACATCACCTGATCACAGCAGACCTATAAATAGGCATGATGTTACACAAGCTTCAGATACAAGTCACGCAGGAGGGCACTTCTCACAGTGTGAAGCTCACGCAACATTGAGTTCCCTTTGAAAGGGAACACAATGACAAATCCAAAAACAAATTATCCATCCATGCTGAACCTGGAGCTTATCCAAGAGAGCATCGGGCACAAGGCAGGGTACACCGTGGACAGGGTGCCAGTCCATCATAGGGTATACAATCACACACACTCCGGAAACTTTAGACACAGCAATCAGCCCACCATGCATGTCTTTGGACTGGGGGAGGAAATCTGAGTACCCGGAGGAAACCCCCGCAGCACGGGGAGAACATACAAACTCTGCACACACATGGCCCCGGTGGGACTCGAACCCCGGAGGTGTGAGGCAAACGTGCTAACCACTAAGCCACCGTGCGCCCCCAAAAAAACAAATTAACGAGTAAGAAAATACAATGACAAGTCGGACAAAACGGAAAAGGTGGGTATATTTTGGGAATGGATTACTTACTGCTGACTGGACAACACATCTTTCAATCATGATATACAGGAAATACAGCAGGCTGCAGTACTGCCACATAACATCACATTTTCAATGTAACTTCTGCTTCTGCTGAAGTGCTAGCCACATTGTCCAGTAGCCGAACAACTGTCATGGTCCATGGAGCTCTGCTCTTATAGCATTCCTTTCTTCATTTAATGGGGAATAGTTTTTCTTCTAAACAGACCTGCATCCTTTAGGTGTGGTTTTAGAGAGTGCAAGCTAATCTTTACATCATGGAATGTTAACAGCATATCCAAAATCACGGCATATGAATGTTGTTCCTCAATACAGTGCTGCTCAAAGTTTTGCTATGGACAAAAAATGGTTTAAATTAAATTTTAAAAAGTCCATTCGTAATCCATTCGCAAAACCTTTTCCGTTTTGTCAGATTTGTTGTGCTTTCTGACTTGTTAATTTTGTTTTTAGATTTGCAATTGTGTTTATAATTTGTTATTTTGTTTTCATATTTGTTATTTTTTTTCAAATTTGTGATGTTTTGCACTTCTCAGCCACTGTAATTGTTAGTGTACAGTGTAGCAATTAGTGATCAGTGGAGATCCTATATGTATGCCCTTCCAAATGCAGGCAATACACAGTAGAAGCTTTTGTCCCAGTCATTGTGGGACCTAAAATGAGGATGGGGTATATGTACTGTATATATAATTTAGATCTGGCATTTGAGAGGTAACAGAAATACTGCCCTTTAAAAAACATTTTCATTTCACCAAATGGATGTATATATCAGTTAGGCTTCAAAAATACTCTATATTCTACTGTACTTGGGGGTCACAAACACTAGTAACGAATGATTAAGTAATGGGAAATATATGTGAAGGTGACAGAAAATGCTCATTAAGGCCAAAGGATAAATGTAGCTGAACATGGATAGTTTATTTAACATACTGTACATGTCAGTTCACTAGTAATATAAAGGACAGTAATTATGCAGTATGTTTAATAATCTGTTTAAGTATCTGTTTAATAATCAGATTTTAAAATGTTCACTGTACTCAATGATTAGCTGCTAAGTAGTAAATCTATTTAGCTCTATTTAAATCGAGTAGTAACTAAGTAACTAATTGTCAACTAATATATTTATTATGAATATGAATGAGTAAATAACAGCATAATAAGCTATTGATTATTTGCCTACAATAGCTATCTTTCCATCCAAGGATTTATTTTGCAAAAATGGTTTAGTGCATTGAAATGTTCACTGATATAGCTGATGGGAGCACAAATTATTGATATGATTTCACACAATTGATAAAATAAGTGCTGACAATCTTTTTTGTTTAACTTTAGTACATAAATGTTGATACTTCAATAGTTGCAAAAAGTTGTTTGGAAATGTTTTTGTTAAGAAAACTGGCATTCACTCAAAAAATTTACATCACATGTCTACACAACAGACAGCATGGCAGATCGGTACATTACCTATATTTCTGATGGAAAATACCAAAGGAATACTACAACATTCTAGTATTTACAAAGAAAAATGGCTACAAATGGCAGAAAAACATGACTTTATGCTTTTGTAGCAGTGTTTGTTTTTTTTTGTTTTTTTTTTGGGGGGGGGGGGGCTTATGAAGACCAAATTTTACAATTTTAAATTAATTACAATTTTCAATTACAAGTTGTCTTGTATTCTACAAATATCAACAGCTCTTCTGATTTCTTCTGCTTTTGTGTCTCATACTAACTTGTTTCAGAAATGAAAAAAAAATCTAACATAAAACAAAGGCAACCTGACTAAACACAAAATACAGTTGTTAAATGATAATGATATTTATTGAAGCAAAAAAGTTATCCAAAATTATTCAAAAATAGTTTGTGATAGGATGTGGGTGCGCGTGTGTGCATATGAGTCAAAGTGGGGGTGTGAGGTGAAATGCTTAGTCGCCGCGGGGTTGCCGAGGGCGTGCTAGGGGTTTCCCGAGTACCGGGGGTCCCGGTGCAGTCAGGGGGCGGAGGCTTTGCTCGCGTCTGGATTGCCTAGAAAACACACAGCATAGCGTAGCGTGTACACCCTGAGAGTCTTCTCTCTCTTTCCGAGTGGAATATTGCCCTTTTATATTCTCCCCTCGCCTGCTGGATGGTGGAATTCTTCTGTGCCGTGCACCATTCACAGGCCGTGTGTGTGTCAGCGGCCCCGCCCCGCCGCCACGTGTTCTCCGGCCGTCCAAAACATTGGTGGTGCTGAAGCGGAGCTGTCTCTTCTGTACCACTGCGGCAGTCGTGGGAGGAGCAATCTTTGTTTCTTGTGCGCCAGCTGCCAGCCCGTCGCCACACAGGTCTGACGCTAACTCTGTGCTCACTGGTGTTCCTCAGGGTTCAGTTTTAGGCCCTCTTCTCTTCAATATTTATCTATCTCCACTTGGGCAGCTGCTGCGATCGCTTGGCTTCCATTATCACTTTTATGCTGATGATACCCAAATCTACATTCACTCAAAACCTAGTGAAACCTTGATGTTTGTTTTCTTTTTGACTGTATTTCTGAGCTAAAAACATGGATGAATAATAACTTTCTGTGCCTGAACAGCGGGAAAACCGAAGTTATGCTTATAGTTTCCCGTCGCCAAATTCTTAAAGCTGGGACACCATCTCTGTTGGTTGATGGCTCTGTTCTAGAGACCCAAAGTAAAATGAGGAACCTTGGAGTAATTTTTGACACGAGCCTTACATTTGATTCTTTCATTCAGAGCACTTTTAAAGCATCCTTTTTTCATCTCAGAAATATAGCTAGACTGCGCCCAATGCTGAACTTCTCTGTGGCTGAAAAGTTGATTAACTCATTTGTTGTCACTCGGTCAGACTACTGTAACACCATTTTAGCCGGAGTTTCTAAATCCACAATCAACAAATTGCAAAATATGCAAAATTGTGCAGCCAGGATCCTGACGGGAAGCAGGAAATGTGAACATATTACTCCTGTTTTGGAGTCCTTGCACTGGCTCCAGGTCAGGTTCCGTGTTGATTTTAAGATCACGATGCTGACATACAAGGCATTACATGGCTTGACTCCTCATAACTTATCTGGTTTATTAATCCCTTACACCCCAAATCACAGACTGCGCTCCTCACAGTGCAATTTGTTAACTGTTCCACAAACAGTTAACAAACAGTTAATTTGTTAACTGTCCTGCCTAAAACCTATGGGTGACGGGGCTTTTTCTGTCTATGCTCCTTCCCTTTGGAAGGAGCTCAGACCTTTGGCATTTTTAAAGCTCGACTTAAGACACAATTTTTAAACTTGCATTTGATGATGTCTACTTTTATTATTATTATTATTATTAACATTGTTATTCTTATTAACTTTTATATGTTTTGTTATTCTGTGTACTGCTTATTTGTGTACATTACTTTGAGAAGCTGCTTTTAAAGGCGCTTTATAAAATAAAGTTTATTATTATGTCATTTTTGAAGATAAACCTTTGTTGTGTTTGCAATTGTTTGATATCCATGAGTATTTTGTCAATTTTTTTCACAAAAAAAAATCAAAAGGTTAAACAATAAAGACAATTTTTCACAGCCTTCTTTACCAAGGGTGCCAATATTAGTGAAGGGCACTCTATGTCAAATTGCTTCCCATTGTTATTAACTTTAAACACTTTAATGCCCAAACAAGTTACTTTGAATTGGCAATCCACTTTCTAGTTGGAACCGGCAACCTGCCATAGGCACAACATCAGGAACAATTAATTGGCAGAACATCTCAAACATGGACCATGACATTCTAAAATGTTGCAGCCAGAGACTTTCTGTGAAGTGTCTCTCCACCACTACCTCCCAGAATGCCATATTGAATGGTCTCTCACAGATCCATGGGCTTTGTCACATAAGGGCAGTTACTTCTACTACTCTCAATACTCTGTCCAATTTACAAAGATTTGTGGATATGTGGGATGCAAAAGGTACACAATTTGTGATATACACAAAATTATGTATGGAAACGGCTTAAGGGCAGATTTCTTTTGCGATACACCAAAATTTATGTGACAATTTTTTTTTAAAGGACGACTTCATCACGCACACCATTTTATTGGTAAGAGGCCAACTTGATGGAAACAGGCAGGAGAAAGCAAATTTCGCAACCTTTTCTATTTTCACTTTAATGATGACAGAACAAATCACAAAGTGGATTGAAGCTTGGGTAATGTAAACTGTTACCTAGAGTTCAGTTGTACACATATCAAGGAGTTAATACTGAAGTTGCTCTCAAATGCTCTCAGACATAACTACCAACTTAGGGCAGAGTTTGCCAAACTCCTTCTTCTGAAGCCATTAGTTTGTTGGCTTGGGTTTATGCTTTGAGTTGTTATTGTGCTGGAAGGTGAAATGTTTCTTCATCTTCAGTGCTTAACAGAGATCTGTAGGTTTTGTGACAAACTAGATTTGAATGATATATGATTTCCTCTGTTTTGATGACAGCACCAGTCTTGGCTGAAGAGAAGCCACACCATAGCATGATTCTGCAACCACCATGCTTCACCATGGGTGTAGTGTTCTTTGGGTGATAACATGTCCTGTTTTTGCACCAAACATATATGTTAGAATTATAATCTAAAAGTTCTACTTTGGTCTCATCAGATGACAGGTGACTGATTAACTCTGAGCACAGTCACATGTTCCATTATAAAAGGTTATACACTCTTGTGCAACCAGGTTCTGGGATGTTTTGTTTTTAATTTTTTCCTCTACTAACATGTTTCTATTTGTTTTTCACTTGAATTTTGTTGGTTGCTGTGTCACATTAAAGGTGGAAAAAGATTTGACATGATTTGATCTTTTTTGTTTTCACTTTTTTTTTTTTTTTTTTTTTACATCAATAAAACTTGCTATTTAAACAGAGGTTTGTAGTGGTGTAAAACCTGAATAGACTCACACTCTACTACCCTTGCTTACTTAATATGAGCTATAACCATAGCAGAGGAACAACCTTTTAGTTTATGCTTTAAACTAGGGATGCATGGATGGAAAATGTTACTACATTTTTAAACTATTTATTAAACAGTATTATTAATATGGGTCATGAGGGCAGCTAACCTGAGTGTGCAGAGCAATATCTGCAAGGGTGGTCATTTAAAAATGAAACCAAGGTGCTGTCTATTGCTGTAGATTCTGGTGAGGACACATCTCAGTGCCAGGGCTCTCATGGGTGACAGTTTCTCTGCATGTTTGCTACACTGATTCATGCTTATGAATGCATTTGTGCAATTCACTATTATTCTTAATGACCCTCTCGTGGCTACTACTCTGCATGCTTAGGATGGTTGCCCTCTAAAGATGTTTTATAAGGTTATTGATATTGTAGGAAAATGTTGTAGTACCTCCTTCTAGTAAACTTAAACAATGGTCAGCGAGGAGGCGAATGTCAACATAATATTTAATAATAAACGTAACATAAAACACAACTGTCTAATATAAGTCAAACATATAGTGCACGTGCATCTCTCACGCGCTTCCAGATGCTCCTTTATCACTTGTTCCCACTGGTTAGACAGCTCAGTGCCAGGGGTGCGTCCTCACAGCTTGGCCCTTCCCTCCTCATTACACGCTTCTTGATATTTTAGCAGAGCACAGGTAGCAGTCAGCTTTGCTTTGACTACCACTGTAAATCATAAAGACATTTCATCTTCTGTAATTAGTGTGATGACATACACTAAGCTTACATCACATTATTACATGGTATTATATGTTTGTATTGATGCATTCATGAGTACAAGTAAATTAAAAGTAACAAAAGAAGACCTGCTCCAGCATTGCATCTGTGAAAATTCCAAGCCTTTCTTATCTGGTCCCTGTTTACTCATTTAGTATTGTCTAGTTTATGCCTGCTTGCTGATTGCCTGACCATTTGTCTGCCTCACATTTCTGAGTACTCGGCCTTTTGGTGTTCTTTAAACCAGAAAACCTGCATTTATGTCTGTCTGTCCTCTTCATGACACACAATCAAGAATCTTGACATAAACAAAAATGTCTAAATTTGTAATTTGCATCAGGTTGCATCTAACTATCAAAGCTAGTGCACAAGTTGATGTAGATGAGTCTGAATGAGAAATATGAATAAAATGGAACAATTTTTTTTTTTTTTTTAAAAACAGAAAGAAAAAAGGAGCCTATAGAGAAAAGGACAGGAGCCAATTAGCCTGAAGGAGGAGAAGAAATTGGAAGAGGCTGATGGTTTTCGAGAAGAAGGTAAAAGATATTAAAATATCAGACCAGCAGCTGATTATGGTGAAAGTGATTGATGCTCAGAAGGAAAGTAGTATGTACATGTATCATTTCTACTGAACTGAGTAGAGTAAATGAGATTTCTCTGGATTTTTCTCCAAATAATAGATCTGCTGTTGAGTTATTTTGTAGCATATACCACAAGGACACTCAATATGAAACCCACCTGCATGATTGTTGTTTTTATAGCTCAGACTTTTCAACACTGCAAGGTGATGGTGATCACAATGAATGGAAGGTGGAAGAAGAACAGTTCATGTAAGAACAGTACATCATGGAAAAAAATATTACTTTATTACTAAACTATTACTTTGTGTAAATACTTATTCTTGTAATTTTGCTTACTGGATATTGTCTTTTCTGTTTCAGCTCTTGGACGTGCTGCAGTGTGAAATAACGGTCATTTTGAAGAAAACCACAATTAAGAGAAAATAAGTATGAATAAGCCAAATAAGGTATAATGATATTCATTAATCTTAAACAGATGATCAAACTTACATAATTCTTAAGTTTAACACTGATATGCTGATAGATGTGTTGTTTCCACTGATCTCTGTCCTCATTAACATCTAAACCAACTGTGTTGCTCTTTGAGGAACAAAAGGATGTATCATCTGTTTTGTTTTACAGGTCTCTCCGTGACTCTTATCTTTATCTGGCCTCAAACCTGGCAATGATTTGCCAGTTGAGCTTTGTCTTTCCCTGTTGCATCCATGATCCTCAACCAAGAAAGTCAATTACATAAGGTAGCTGTTAAGATCCGATTTAATCATTTTGATGGCCAGGGTCTAGATTCTGTGAGCTCTGAGCATGAAGAGCTTGGTACCATGAATGAATACATGCTGGTTGCTGACACTTTTCTGGAAAGAGTGGGTAACATGGTTATCAATAACATCCTACTAAACAACACATAGCTTCAGCAGAAGGGGAACAGTGATCAGGCCTAGTCTGTTATAAAAAATTTCATATGAATCTAAAAATAAAATGCACATTTATCACCTAAGGTACGTTAAACACAACATGGCAAACATTCAGCTTGTTCACTGTGTTGAGTGTAGGATATTTATTCACTCTTCCTCGGTCATTAGTAATAGCTTTATTTGCGATAAGTGTATATTTGTTAGCTCTCAAATGGAGAAGATTGCAGCATTAGAGGTGTGATTCTAGACTCTACAGAGGATTAGTGAGAGCATTAGAATCCTCACAGTGGGGCAAGTAGTGATGACTCTGTGGCAAAATCACAAAACCAAAGCTAACGCTAAGGCTTAGCTATGGGTGAGCTAAGGCTCACCCATGTGAGCACCACTCCTCTCCACTTCACGTGTCTAACAGGTTTGGACTCCTAGGAGTCTCTATCTTAAGGCATGTGAAATTAGCTAGGCCTTTAGGGCACCTGCAGCTTTAGTTAGGTGTATACCAGGAGCCAGTGTGCTGGACATAGCAGGTAATCTTAGGGTATTAGGCAATTATAGGTTTTCAAAGGTAGTTTTTCCACATAGGAGCTAATGATATACGCCTTTGTCAGTCAGAGGTTACTAAGAGTAACATTGTAGAGGTGTAAATTAGTGAAGGCGATGTCCAATGCAGTAATATGCTCTGGCCACATCACAGTGTGGTGTGGCAATGTTCCTAACAGTAGGTTATGGTCACTGAACTTCTGGATGTCCAGGTGGTGCTCCGAAAGCAATGTGGACTTTATAGATAACTGGAGTAGTTTTGAGGGCAAGTCTGGCTTGTTAGGGCAGGACTGTATCCATCCCACTTTGGAAGGTGCTGCTCTCATTTTTTGCAGCATAGCACATATTCTCAGAACAGGCCTAGTTAATCTGTGACAATGCAGAGTTAAGGCCAGCTAGCAGACAAGCAGGTTAAACATCTGCTAGCTGCACTAAGTCGTCACTCGGGTTCCAATATATTGACACTGTGTCTGTTTCCCAAGCTAAAAGAAAATGTAGAAATACTCAGAAAGTTTGTTTTAGTAACCTAATTCACATAAAACTACATCATATTGACTGCACAGCCAGCACCTTTGATCTGAAGCTGGGACTGTTAAATATTAGATCTTGTAAGAAATTACAGACTGCCTCTCAGCAGATTCCACCCCAAACTGTGTTAGGATAAGCTTGTTGCCCAAAAAGGTAGAATTATCAAAGGGACAATTTATCTCAGTCTCAGCAATATGTATATAATACCACCTAAAGTGACATTCACACAGTTATAGCATAGGAGTGGCAGAGGGACATCAAGAACCATTCCTGAACAAAGTGCTACATGATCGTAATTAGCATTCAGAAAGCTATGTCACGTTAACCCTACCACCTCAACATTTGGGGTCACACCTGTAACATCCGTACTGTGAGGAGGGAAAGTGATCACATCAAATGCTATCCTTAATTTACATTTATAATGAAAATTCATGTACATTACATACAGAAAACCTGGTTTGAAACACAGTATAAAATGTCTGTGCTGATATTATTCAGGGTTCACTTTGACGCCGACAAACCCAAAGAGCTTCATGTACTTTGTCACTGGTATGCTGCAATAAAGTTATTCTTCATTGAGATCTTTGACATCCTCATCATTTTTTTTTTTTTTTTTTACAATCTCTTACATCTAAAACCCTAAATTAAACGATTACTGATCAGGAGTTTAATGTATTGCGTTTAACAGAAAGATGGATTAAACTAAATGAGTATCTAGCATTAAATACAGCTAGTGCTCTGGGAAACAGTTATATACACCAGCCCTGTCTAATTGGCAGAAGTGGAGGTGTCACAGCTATTTATAATTATAATCTAGGTGTCACAAAAAAATCTAGTCATAAATTCAATGCATTTGAAGTTCTTTATAGTAACATAACATAGGTAGCCACAATAAAACAAGTCTACCGAGTCGATTACACAAATTATTATATACAGAACCCAGGACCATATTCCGAATTCCTTTGTGAATTTGCGGATTTCATCTTAAACCTGGTTGTTTCTTTTGACAAAGCATTCATTGTTGGAGACTTTAATGTTCATTTTGATAATCCGAAAAACCCTCTGAGAACAGTAGTTGTGTCCATGCTAGATTCAGTAGGGGTTAATCAGAATGTAATAGGACCAACTCATAATGGTCTCCACACTCTTGATCTAATACGAACATTCAGATTAAATACAGAAAATATAGTCAAATTTCCACAGTTTGAAGCTATCTCAGATCATTCTCTCATCTCATTTAAAATGTGTCATAATAAATGCACCTTGCCACGTCAAATTTACGTCAGATACTGCACAGAGTTTTATCAATGATCTCCTGAGTTATCAACTATGACTGGATCACCAGCTGACCCCAAATAACTTGATGAGGCAACTGAATGTTTAGAGTCAATGTTCCTCTACACTCTAGATAATGCAGCTCCACTTAAAAGGAAAATAATTACAGTGCATCCAGAAAGTATTCACAGCCCTTAACTTTTTCCATACTTTGTTATGTTACAGTCTTATTCCAAAATGGATTAAATTCATTATTTTCCTCAAAATTCTACAAACAATACCTCATAATGACAACATGAAAGAAGTTTGTTTGAAATCTTTGCAAATTTATTTAAAAAAACAAAACAAAAAAAAAGCACATGTACATAAGCATTCACAGCCTTTGCCATGACACTTAAAATTGAGCTCAGGTGCATCCTGTTTCCACTGATCACCCTTGAGATGTTTCTACAACTTGATTGAAGTCCACCTGTGGTAAATTCAATTGATTGGACATGATTTGGAAAGGCACACACCTGTCTATATAAGGTCCCGCAGTTAACAATGCATGTCAGACCAAGTCATGAAGTCCAAGGAATTGTCTGTAGACCTCCGAGACAGGATTGTATCGAGACACAGATCTGGGGAAGGGTAGAGAAACATTTCTGCAGCATTGAAGGTCCCAATGAGCACAGTGGCCTCCATCATCCGTAAATGGAAGAAGTTTGGAACCAGCAGGACTCGAGCTGGACTAGAGCTGGCCGCCTGGCCAAACTGAGCGATCGGGCGAGAAGGGACTTAGTGAGAAAACCTGATGGTCACTCTGACAGAGCTCCAGCATGTCTCTGTGGAGAAAGAAGAACCTTCCAGAAGAACAACCAGCTCTGCAGCACTCCACCAATCAGGCCTGTATGGCCAGATGGAAGCCACTCCTCAGTAAAAGGCACATGACAGCCCACCTGGAGTTTGCCAAAAGGCACCTGAAGGACTCTCAGACCATGAGAAACAAAATTCTCTGGTCTGATGAAACAAAGATTGAACACTTTGCCCTGAACGGCAAGTGTCATGTCTGGAGGAAACCAGGCACCACTCATCACCTGGCCAATACCATCCCTACAGTGAAGCATGGTGGTGGCAGCATCATGCTGTGGGGATGTTTTTCAGCAGCAGGAACTAGGAGACTAGTCAGGATCGAGGGAAAGATGAATACAGCAGCGTACAGAGACATCCTTGATGAAACCCTGCTCCAGAGCACTCTGGACCTCAGACTGGGGTTCATCTTCCAACAGGACAATGACCCTAAGCACACAGCCAAGATAACAAAGGAGTGGCTACAGTACAACTCTGTGAATGTCCTTGAGTGGCCGAGCCAGAGCCCAGACTTGAACCCGTTTGAACATCTCTGGAGAGATCTGAAAATGGCTGTGCACCGACACTCCCCATCCAACCTGATGGAGCTTGAGAGGTCCTGCAAAGAGGAATGGGAGAAACTGCCCAAAAATAGGTGTGCCAAGCTTGTAGCATCATACTCAAAAAGATTTGAGGCTGTAATTGGTGCCAAAGGTGCTTCAACAAAGTATTGAGCAAAGGCTGTGAATACTTATGTACATGTGCTTTTTTTGTTTTTTATTTTGGATAAATTTGCAAAGATTTCAAACAACTTCTTTCACGTTGTCATTATGGGGTATTGTTTGTAGAATTTTGAGGAAAATAATGTATTTAATCCATTTTGGAATAAGGCTGGAAGATAACAAAATATGGAAAAAGTGAATCACTGTGAATACTTTCCAGATGCACTGTACAGAGAAAAAAACATGGCAGCCTAGTATAACAATCACACACACACACACACATACCCCTTAAAACGTCTGGGTTATGCATGTAACCCTGTTCTTTGAGAAGGAAACAAGATGTTGCATGAGCTTCATGCTTTGGGAAGCGCCCTCGCACGTGACCAATATCTGAAATCAGTGTGAAGTCATGCTTATTTATAGGCCTGCTGTGGTCAGGTGAGTTGGCATTTCATGAGTCGCATGATTATAAAATGGCACCTGTAAACCACGTCATCAGCCTCTATTATCTGAAGCAAAGACTTGATTCACAGGCATTCCCACACAGGTCCTATAAGGGTACCCTTTTGGATAAAGCATTCAAGGAGGCGACCCCCTAGTTGAATGAGCCCTTATGCCCAGAGGTGTAGCGAGACCATGCGCATCATAAACGATAGAGATTCTCTCCACTATCCAATTGGGGATGCGTTGTTTTGACACAGCATCACCTCTACTGTTGCCACCAAAGCAGACCAGCAACTACTCCAACTTTTGCCAATGGCCAGAGCGATGGACATAAGTACAGAGAGCCCTTACTGGACACATTAGGTGCAATTTCTCTTGTTCTGGTATGAGGGATGGAAGAGGGCAGAAAGCCTGCAACACTACTGGCTGGGCAGCAAATGTAGGCACTTTAGGAAAATAATCTGGCCTAGGATATAGGAAGGCCTTGGCTAATCCTGGGGCAAAGTCAAAGCAGGAAGGGGCAACAGAGAGAGCTTGTAGATCTCCTACTTGCTTGAAAGATGTCAGGGCAGGCAGAAGAGCTACCTTTAGAGTCAGAAGCTTCTCTGAAGCTGACTCTAAGGGCTCAAATGGGGCGAGTGACAGACCTTCCAGGAAAACAGAAAGGTCCCAGGAAGGTATGCGTGGTCTGCAGATGGGCCTCAGCCACCCACCATGCATAAACCTTGATGTTAGAGGATGTTGCCCCACAGAGACTCCATCAATAGGGGCGTGGCTGGCCGAAATGGCAGCCATGTAGGCCCTAATTGTAGAAGGATCCAACCCTGTTGAGATATGTTCCTGTAAGAACTCAAAGACTGTAGCGATTGCAACTCAATTGCTATGCGGATTCAAGTCTGTGTTTTTGGACTTCTGTTTTTAATACTGAGCATTATCTGCTTGAATCTACCCTCCTGTCACCCTACTCAGGACTTTCACTACTACATGGTTGATGTTGGTGTGGATTCCCTCTACATGGCTTTAAGGTACACTGCTTGCAAACTGCTGAACCTAAATAAGATCTACTATTTGGCAAATGACTGCTATGAACTTTACCAAAATATTGGATTACTGTGACCTAAGTGCTATTTACATCATTCTTCAAGGCGTTCTTTTACACACACTTCTTCTGATGCCATTCCTTCATATCAGTGTAAATCTCATGTACTGCTGTGCACTGGTGTTAAGTTTAACAACCTGACTGTGCTTAAATGCACAGAGTTTTCTGTTATCTGCTGTGTCCCCACATCCGGTGAAATTGGTGCTTTTTAATGCACACTCTGAACACCAAGTCTGTCATTTTATCGGGCATTATCACCGAAGGAAAACTTGACCTTGTGTGCTTAACTGAAACTTTGCACTAACACTCTGATGGACATTTGTTTAATGAATTTACTCCTCCTGTCTGTGGGTTGTTTGATCTCCCATGACCCTCTTGCAGAGGGGGTGGCATCATTGTACTGCATAATCAGCTATACAACATGACTCCCATTGCTATTCCCCAGTTTGATTCATTTGATTCATGTCTCATTCTGAGTGCCTCCACACCACTCACTACTGTCATAGCTACAGTCTACAGACCTCCTAAGACAAAGGTTAATATTTTATCAGAATTTGCAGATCTTCTGTCTATGTTGAGCCTCAAGTTTGAGAGAATTCTTATCCTGGGAGACTTTAACATCCACTTGGGCATAAAAGACTCTGTATTGATTAAGGATTTTCTGTCTATACTGGAGTGCTTTGATTTGAAACAGCTGTGAATGCAAACCTTATGATTACAAATGGATCACTTGTCTCAGCTGTCCACTGCTGATTTAGGGCTGTCTGATCATTTGGCTATCTTTTTTAATAAGGAACTCCCATACACTAACATCTCCTCTTCTCTGACTAGTAATTAACGCAAATGGAAATCCATTGATCTCTCGGATTTTACTGACTTTGTTGACTCTTCTTTAAGTTGTTTTTCTTCATCTGACCCTCTGTATGACAAAATCTTCAGGTTAAATACTGTTCTCTTGTCTGGCTTGGATTCATTTGCTCCGATCAAATCACAGTCTGTCTCCTTTGTTCATGCCGCTCCCTGGTATAATGAGCTGCACTCTAGGAAGGCAGCTTGTCACAAAATGGAGCAAAAGTGGCATCTCTCTGGCCTGAACGTGCATCACCAGGCTTGGAAAGACCATTTGCATGAATAGATGGCTGAAATTGTATCTGTTAGGTCCCGTTATTTCTCTCAGATCACTGTCAATAATCAAAAAAATCCCAGAAAACTGTTTTATACCATAAACAAATTGCTCAAATGTAACAGTTCCCCTACTGTCCCTGCTTCAGCTTATCTTTGTAAAAGATTTCTTGATTTCTTCAGCACCAAGTTTGACAATGCTCACATTCTTAATACTCCTATCTCTACTGCTTCCTCTACTAGTATTTCTTATTTTTCTGGCACCTTTCTCTCAAATTTCTCCCCAGTTTATGTGGTTTCACTTGGAAATGAAATAACATACAGTCTTTCACTGAAGATAATAAGGCTGATGAAGTGGTTTACAGCTGCCATTTTATAATCACGTAATGTGCAAAATTACATGTCACTTGACCATGGCAGACCTATAAATAGGCTTGATTTCACACAGACTTCAGATACTGGTTACATGTGAGGGCACTTCCCACAGCAGGAAGCTCATGCAACATTGAGTTCCCTTTGAAAGGGAACAGACCACTCGAAGATTTAAAATCTCTTAGTGCTGCTAGATCAGCACATCTCTCCATCCTAATAGAAGATAACAAAAATAATCCTAGATTCTTATTTAATACTGTAGCAAAATTAACTAGGAATAAGACCACCAAAGAAACATGCACACCTTAAACATGTAGCAATGATGACATCATGATTTTATCAATGGCAAAATTGCAAATATAAGGCAAAAAAAATCTGACTATAAATTTAAGATCAGACGATTTGCTAATTACCCCTGTGTATAATAATATAATCATATCAGATCACTGATTAGAATGTTTTACTGCCCTCTGAGACACCAAAATGTTTTTAACTAAATTTCCTCATCAAAATCATCAACTTGTATACAAGAGCCCTTAGCTACATTTTTCTTCAAACAAATAATTCCAGAAGCAATTGAACCTCTTCTAACAAATAATCAATACTTCCTTTATTGCTGGTTAAATTTACCTAAATCTTTTAAACTAGCAGTTACCAAACTCCTGATTAAAAAAACCTCCTCTTTACCTACAAGATCTTAAGGAAGGTTGTAGCACAGCAGTTATGCTCATACCTCCATCGGAATAACATTCGTGAAATGTATCAGTCAGGATTTGGGCTTTATCATAGCACAGAGACAGTGCTGTTTAACAGGGGTGGCACCACTATTCCAAAAGTGGTGGTGCAAGATTTTTGTCTGAGAGAAGAGGTACATCTGCCATTTGTCTATAAAAAGATACAGATGAGCTATGCATTTTGTTTTTAGTGCTATATGGAGCCAGGGTCTGATTGTAATACAATAACAGGGCATTTTAATGAATGCCAGCGTAGTGTGTTTTGACTCCACGCACTTTTGTTTTGCAGTTTACTCCTCAGGCAGCTAATAACAGCGAAAAATAATTCACAAAGTTAGATAGCACAAATTCTAAAACATGACTTAAAAATCAAAGACATGTTCATGTTCTGCAATAGGCTGTTTGTCAATGTAGCAATGTTGTACTGAAATCTCCAAAAATTAGCTACTAGCAATTAAAGTTAACACTTACATCAGCTAGACCAAGTTGTGGATGAAGAAACACATGAACCGTAGGTGAGAAATGAAAGGGTCCAATTTTATCGTTCACCACCACGAGATCCACACAGTGAGACATCCCAAAGTGATCTGAATTCCTTTCAGTTGGGGCTTCCTTTTTATACAGTTGGCTATCCCTTGTGTCCGCCCCTAGCTCGCCCTTTTCCAATATGCCTGATTTTTAGGTTCTTTCCATTTCAAATATGCTTACGTTTAGGTTTTTTCCAAGCCCAATATGTTTTCATTTTAGGCTTTTTGCAAGCCCAATGTATCCCATATTCAGGTACTTTCTGATTCCATTAAGTCTAGTTTTTTGGTATTTCCCAATCCCCTTATTTGCGACTGTTTTTGGTTCCTTTAAAAAAAAATAAAAAAAAAACTTCAGGGCATTATTGATCTGACTGTCAATGAGTGAGGACCTCAACCTTTTCTTCACGCCCCCGTTGCTTTTTACTATGGGTAAGTGTATACTCTTATTTCTTTTAATCATCTTTATTCTATTTCTCTAGCATGATTGTATATCTAGTATGTGTGTTACAAAGTAAATGAGTATTAGTAATTTATAATATTTCATACACTTGTTCTGTGTGTTTTAACTTTGTTTGATACAGCACATTCACTTTATGTTATACCTAACACAGCAAAAGTGATTATTCACCCAGGCAAACAGTAACTGGTAAGTGTTTCTTTCTTGATTTTTAGTTGAAACTAGTTTTAGCACCGATTGTCAGAAGCCATAACTGCCCTTCCTTGTTGCTACGAGCTGTTTACACGTTGCTAGATTAAAGCTAATTCCGGTATTCATATCGAGTTTCGCAAGGGTGTGGACATTGGGGGGGTGGGGTACAACCCCCACATCCAAAGTTTGTTACTGAAAATTCGAATATTTAGGACATAGTTTTAGGATTACAGTTACTGTTTGAATTCACGTGATTTCTGAGTGATAGAAGCTCCCACAGCATGGGGAAATTGTGGGGTGCTGTGGATGTCCTGTGAACAGATGTATTCTCTGCTCCATAACCTACCATACCAAGTAGAGGCGAGCTAAGATGTGTGCAGACAAACCACACATGCTAACATATAAACACGCAATCACGACTTTTAAACAAACTCAGAAAGCATGGCTACCTATGAAGCTAAATTCAACACTATATATATTGTAAATACAATTTCCCCATGGATGCTTCCAAGCAAAGGCGTTCAAAGGGAAAAACATTTTAGGAAATTTTCTAAGAATGTTAAACAAAGATGTAGAATCTTTACAGGCACATGCAAGCAGGCTACTTCCAATTCACCTCTTACAAAGTAGTGAAAATGCTATCAACATAAATGGTTAATTTACTAAAATATTTTTCTATTTCAACAAGACCAACTAGATGGTGATAAAATGCAAGAAATCGCACCTGTCAAACAGAATTATGCATTTTCCAGTAGTAGCAAATAGAATAACTTCTAATGGGTACAAATTACCTATCCAAAATATGTTTATGTAAACGATGTGTCTACAACAACCAATGCTGTACTTGAACATATGACAGATTATTCCTTTATCAAAGAAAAAAAAATCACAATAGACTTCCAATAGATGTCCAACTTTATATTTATTATTTATATATTTTTATTTATCTTAAAGTAAGTGTATGCATTTACACTCAAAAGCATAATGTGAATGAATGACTTGTACAAAAAATAAAAGTAAAAACCTTGACAGACAACAAAGGTAAAAGCAAAGTTATGAATAATCTTGATGTAAATTAAATTATGTGAGTGTTGAATGAGTGTTGGCATCAGTCTCAGCAGTGTAATGTTAGATGTATGGCTCTCTGGGTGTAAACATGGGGTGAGTATGTGTAAAGGTACTGCAGCTACAGACAATGCAGCAAGGGGAGGAGATGGAAAGGTATTATCTAAATAAATGACCCAAAAACCTGGAGGTGCTCATCATTGAACTGTACTTGGCTCTGACAGATTTGTGTCTTGTTCAGTGCATCCAATTTCTCTTGATGCACATGGCAAATGGCAATATCGTTTAGCCGAGTCTGTCACTGTAGTTCTCAGCCATGTCTTCAGACGTCTCAAGGCACTGAAACTTCTCTTTGCCTCCGCTGAGGAGGCAGGAACAACCATTATCAGTCTCAAAAGGACCTCAACTTGCCTGAAAAGATGTTGCACCACAGGCATCATTTCCCATAAAATTTCTGCTACTTCTGAAGAGGTTGAATATTTGTAGTTGGCCTGGAACATTTTCAGCTGTACTTCTAAAACTGTGGCATTCATCTCTGACCATTCATCTAGCACTGCATCAATCTTTCCAGAGATGAGTATGTCTTCTAATTTTTACAGCCTTTGAAGCCCATTCTGGCTGAAACGTTCAGTGCACTGCATCACAGCAGTATCCAAGGAACGAAAGTACTGCATTCTGTAGTATGCTTGGGCAGTAGAATGATGATGTGGTGTGGCAGGACCAGTGCTTCGGAGGCATCCATACATGAGGCATCTCAATGGACTGCAGGTTTAGAGATGTTACAACCTGAGATGCTCTGCAATACAGCTGGTCAAAGTGCTCTTCAGATCTTTTAGTTTGCAAGGCTCTCTTCACATGCTCTTCAGCAGCCAGAATCCCTGATGTTGTTTGGCTTCTCTGCTGTAGAGAAATGTTCAGCTCCTCCAAGACAGCCATGATATTTTCTGCCAGAATAATACCAAGAATGGTATTTCCCCTCAAAAACCTGCAATGAAGGCCACTTGCTTTTGCAGACATTTACATTGTGGCGGATTGAGACATTTCTTCTGTGGCTGTGAGCACAGATTCATATTGGGTGAGGACAGAGCACAATGCTGGCGTTCACACTGTCCACCTGGTGAGGCAGAGAGGCTTTAAAGATGTATTCGGAGATGTGTGATCTGATTTCACTATAGCAGCAAAGATAACCTTGAACTTCCCGGACTGGTTGAACAAAACGCCCAACTCATGCACTAAGTGCATTGCATCTCTTATAATGGGGGAGGACACACAATCAGCTTGCGTGAACAGATTCTCACAATGCGGCCCACAATGAACATACACTGCTAGAGGCTGTTCTTTCTTGAGATGAGCTTGTACACCTTGTATCTCACCAGATATATTGGCTGCCCCATCGTAAGTTTGACCCCGTAGTTCTAATTGTGGGAGATTTAAGTGAATTAGAACATCTTTAGCTACACTAGCTATGTTTTCTCCAGTAGTGGATGTGACCTGATAGAGGCCAATGAATTCCTCTCTTGGTTGCAAGTTGTTGTCAATGAAACGCAGACAGAAGGACTCCTGCTGCATCCTGTGTCACTGCAATTATAAGGGAATACTAAACCACTGGCAATGACTGAAGCTCGTTATATATAATTTCATGTATAATTATGTTACTGACAATTTTAAGGTCCTCATTTTGAATTTTTGGGCTAGTGAAATTATTGTGCCGCTGAAGCCAGCTCGTAAGTTCTTCATCACCCTCTGCCTTGTACTAATCACCTGGTGGAAGTTGCCCTCTTTGTTGTCATGGCCCTTGAAAGCATTACCCTGTCTTGCCAAGCACATCATCCCATCCACAATCTTTAAGAGACTATTCTGGCCACATGCTGCTGCTTTTGTAACTGAGACGAAAGTTGAGTACTGACAGGCAGTTTGCGGTGCAAATGTATTGTTATTGCTGCTGAATTACAATAACTGTCTTCATGTTGAGAGAACCTTTTGAGTGCTTTTTTCCAGCTGCTAAATCCAGTTTTAATAAAAGCATCATCAGCCTTACAGGCAAAAGAAGATTTCTGAACTCCAAAATATTTGGCACAGTAAAAACACAGCACACCCTTCAACAAGGGGCTGTAATGAAGCCATGTATACTGTCTAAACCAACTTTTTCTGAAATCTGAGTGTCTTTTTTTGTTAGGGACTGAGTCTCAGTGAAGCAGGTATTGGGCTGGTGTGGGCAGGTACCAAGCTCCTCTAAGCACCGATCTAAACCACTGCTCTCTCCGTCTGGTTATGTTGCTACATCCCTGTGAGTCTCCTGAAATAAACATAATATGTAGTGTTGAAATAACTGCATCTTATCACCAATGAATCAATGATTGCAGTTAAATGGACTGCAGTATGCTGATCTTAAGATTCAAAGAAGATCCATAAAACTACAATAATCCATACACAAGATGGTTAATAAAGGCGCAAGATGCCTGTAGTGCCTTTACTAAGGTACCTATTAAGCTAGGTAGCTATGTGCTCTACTAAACTGCATCACTGCCCACAACACAATTTCTCAACTGATCATCTGCATGATCACTGCATTCAGCCTGCCTTTCCCCCTCACTGTCCTGCTGCTGTGCTGCTTGCATTGTGACCAGATACCATTATTTTCCCAGAAGAGTAATGACTGACTTAGAGGATCATTTTAATTTGATAAACTGAATATTCTGTTTGTGTAACTGGTGTCATTTATTATGTTAATGTCATCATGCTGTTTAGCTTGCTATGTAATAAGTGTACAAAAAGTATACAACAATATATAGTGGTAACCCATAACATTAGCTATGTAAAGGGTACTGGAGTTTTCTTTTCTTAATTCTAAAGACAAACTGCCATAACTAGTTCTGAATGGATAGCTACGATATGGCCACAACTCAGACGTTAATTGAATATCTCTGGTTACCAAGCTAGCACATCTCAGCATTATGCTGAGCCTTATATTTGTAAAATCATACAGAAAGGAATGAAATGCTGTGCAACTTTCCTCACTTTCACTCGCATTTATAACAGTCTGTCACAACATGAGGGTTCACAACGAACTCTGCGGGTGGATATGCAAGTGAATGTAACGTTAATGGTCAAAAACTGGAACTGATGTTAGCCTAGCCTACTTCGTGGGTGTGCAAATATCAAAAGTTAACTGACATTCTTAAGAACAAATCAAGCCATGGTATGATGCCTTCTATACTAAGCTAAGGTTACCTACTATTTAGGTATCTAGTTACTTACCGTCTCAAAAAAAAACAAAAAACTTGTATGCTCTGCTGCACTTTTCTACGATTGACTGCTGTCTCCATTTCTTACAGACTGAGCTGCTCAAATATATCAACGAACTTGCGTTGAGTATGGGCGCAACCAAGTGTACAATTGGAGGGGACACACACACCTATTTTCTTTAACAAACGGAAATATAGTAAAAAGGAATAGACATAAATAAATAGAATAGATGAAGAAAAGACAGATCCGTTGGCAAGGTTCATTAAAGGGGGACAGAATATTTTCTACTGTATACTTGGGGGGGCAGATTGGATTTTCATCAACATTGGGGGGAAGAATGCATGGTTACACCCATGCAGTTTCGTCTGCAGTCACTCGTTCACACGAGTACACTTTGTCTTGCTAATTAAAAAGGCGTGCTCAACTGTGAAGCGCCCCACCACAGTACTTAAGAACTGGAAAACACTGAGGCGGAAGCGTCAGCCCTTGTCGTTTGAAGACCGAGTTTGTGTAAAGACCTGCGAGTCCACCTGCCCGAGTCCACCGAGCACAGACACCGATAAGACACCACTCACGCTGCTAAGTATACTTTTCTCCCTTTCTTCCCCTCACTGTTTATCTGCTTACCCACTAACATGTGTCATCAGTTTATCCCTGTTATTTACCAAAGGCGCAGACCATGGCACACTCCCAGAAAAGTACACAACTTGGACAACCTACGCTCTCTGAATGTGGCTTCTGCAGATTCCCTCTCATTCTATATTGAACTTTTTGATCTGCCAATCTGCCTTCAACAAGGCATATTTCATTCCTGCCTTTGAAACCCACTCCAACATCAGTGTGCTGGCTCTGACTGAGACCTGGATCCATACTGAGAACACTGCCACACCTGCTGGCCTAGCCTCCAACTTCAAATTCTCCCATACCTCACGTCCTAACAGACACGGGGGTGGTACAGGTTTGCTTCAGTAGTTATATCATACACTTTCTGTCAAACTGTCAAAGTAGTGTGTTTGATAATTCATGACCCTCTGTGCTTCCCTGACTGACAGGTCTGTAGGGGTGGTGAGGGGGGTAACCCTATCAAGTGTATCAGCTGGTCAATCTGGCTCCTTTGTGTCTGGGGGTGTTGTGGAGAGGTGTGTGTAGGGGGGAATAGCCCCCTCCCAACAAAAGGTGTTTTATGTTAGTGAGTTTGGTTTTTGGTGGGGTGAAATACGTCTGAAAAGAAATAATGTTTTTAATATGGGGATGTGTTTGTGTTACTGTGTGGGGGTATTTCGTTTGTGTAAACACATTGTTAGAAAAGCATGATGTTTGAATGTGTACATATATGAATAGAATATTTGTTTTGTGAAATAAATGAAAACAATTGTTGATTATGTTTTTAGGGATCCCGGTTTACCTTTGAATAAAAAGTTTAGGAGTTAAAGCGTCTTTTTTTTAAAAAAAAAAAAAAAAAAGAATTTGTTTAAAGGAATCGTTTGTATTACATACATTCTAAACACAAACCTTTAGGATGTAAAAATGATTAAAAGAGCTGTTTAAAAAGAATCCGTATTACTAGGCTTCCAAAAACACATAAAATCTTTAGGAGGTAAAAATGGTTAAAAGAGCTGTTTAAAAAGAATAGCGCATATTACATGACTTCTAAACAAAGATCCTTACGAGGTAAAAATGTTAAAGTGCTGGTTAAAAGAATCGCCGTAATGTTTAAACTAGGAGATAAGTTTTTTTCCAGAGATGTCTTCCATTCGCTGTGTTTAAGCAGTAATGAAGTTAGACTGAAACACCTCACTCTCGCTAAACTCCGCCCACACATACGTTGTTTTCAGACACCTCTCTCTCACTCACTCTCTCTCTCTCTCTCTAAACACACCCATACACGTGTTTTCATCATAGCCAGTACGTTCTGTCAAAATGTCAATCATGGCGGTAGAACTAGAGGGCTAATTTATGGTCTCGTCCTTGTCAGGCCTACATTTCTCTAGGAGTGCTTAATTTATGCCCTTTGTTTCTTCCTGACCAAGAGTTTTTATGACCAGGGGGGTCGTGGTGTGATCCTACAGATTGTTTATGATAATGAGTGTCTGTGGGGGTGTTAATGGGTTTTTAAATAGCTTGTTAAGACATTATGGTTAAACACAGAAGACAGTCTGCAACTAACTGCTACAATGGCTACACCGAGAACTCCTAATATCTCTAGAAGACGGTTCTGCATCACGTCTATAAGAGGTGCTGATGAAAAGATTGAGGAGTTAACTTTTGCTCCAAGAAAAAAACAACAATGTATTAGTCTGTCAAAAATTCTTCGTGTGGGTGATGAGGTTGTAAAGGAGCTGTTGTTTAACCCCGAGCAGGGCGTTACCAACTCCGGAGATTCTCTCTTAAGACCGCCCTCATGCTGTGATTAAAAACGGGGTGGCCTGTGTCACAGTGAAACATATATTACGATGTCTCAAGATTCTACATACGCCTGCTACAGCAACACCCCGGAGACAGCGCCGGCTCTGCCTGACGACAACGCGACAACGCTAGAATCCACTCCGCAAACATACGACAAGTGGTTGGATAATTTCTGCAAGGAATTAGGATATCATAACCTAAGTTTCCTCACAACTCCGTACGGAATAAGTGGCTCTTTAACTGGGGCCTCTGCCTACATCGGTGTTGATGACACAAATGGCTGTATTCGATCTGGCGCGTTCAAGATTATAAAAGCGACAGTCGTGGTCCTTCTGGAGCATGTTATCAATAAAAAACTGAAAGATCTCTGTTTGGGTTGCGAAGTGGATCATCCAAGTCAGCTTAGACACTCCTGTCTCTTCGAACCTGACGCGTATTTCTTTGACTTACTTTGAGGAACTATCGCGTGATCTGCTCAAGCCTGGGCTTAAACATTTCATCGCTCAAGCCTTGAGTCGGTTTGGTTTGAGGGTTAACCCTCAGAGAATTCAAGGATCGGTGGATGCCGTTCTACACGAGCTGCGTGACGAAGTGTACATCGTGCAAAGGCTTAACGAGGTCAGAGAGAAACTTGTGGATGTCAGCAGCGAGCAGATCGTCTACGACGCCGTGGACAGCTGGAAGGGGGTCACACCAACCGTTTGAGATGGGGAATGTGTGCAGCGCTACAGGATTAGCAAAGAGTCTGCTTAAACGCCGTATTAGGTGTGAGATGTCCAGTCTGTTGTACAAATGCCTTACCGACTGTGTTGGTGTATCCGTAGCTGTAAACGGATGCGATGTTGACCCGAGACGTCTAACAAATCTCGTGAATCAGATGTGTCTTGTGCGAGGTACGGTGTATGATTGGACTGCTTTGGTACATATGTGTATTAACGCATGCGAACCGATTTTGGTTTCTATCACAAAAATACTAGATCTTGTGACTGAATGTGGCAGACGTATTAGAATTGCAGACATTTTATGTATGTGTACATATGTGTATGATGTGTGTGAATTCTGCTGTCGAGAAATGACCAGACAGATGTCTGTGAAATAATCGACGCATTTATAGCGTATGTGGTTGACAAAAACACTGTGATGTGTATAAAATTCCTACACTCCCTCAATGATGATGTATGATAACGTTTATGATCTTTTACTGAAATAAATACCAAGACGTTTAAGACCATCTGTGTTATTCTTTTGTGAATGTTAAAGTGTCGACATGTCAGGAGACATGACAGCAGACCTGAAAAAAGTCTATTACATACCTTCAAATGCGGGGTCTTTTGGTGGTAAAAAATAAATAAATAAATAAATAAAACACGTTTAAAAGATGGCGTTTTAAAAGAAACAGGGGTTCGTTTGACAGATAAACAAGTTTCGGATTGGCTCGCCGGCGATGATGCTTACACGCTACACAGAACTGCTCAGTTAAAATACAAAAGAAATCGTGATTTTGTTTATGGTATTGATATGCAGTTTCAGGCAGATCTGGTCGATATGTCTGCATACGCCAAGGAAAACGACAACGTTCATTTTCTGTTGACGTGCATAGACATGTTTAGTAAATATGCATGGACTCAGTTTTTAAAAAAATAAATCCGGCGTCGAGGTGTCTAAAGCTTTCCAATCTATACTGGATGAGGGCAGGGTGCCCCGTAAACTACAGACAGATAATGGGAAAGAATTTTTTAATAAACATTTTCAAAGCATGACAAAAAAGTACAACATACAACATTTTGCAACAGCCACCGATTTAAAACCGTGCATTGTCGAGCGGTTTAATAGAACCTTAAAAGGGCGGATGTGGAGATATTTAACTGCTACCAACTCCAAACGCTATATCGATATTCTACAAGACATCACGGATGGATACAATGCCAGCTATCACAGGAGCATTAAGATGAGACCTATTGATGTGTCCAAAGAAAATGAATCTGCCGTGTATAAAAACCTGTATGGATCTAAAGACGGCCCCGGCGTAACCCCTAAATTTAAATATAAAGCTGGCGACATTGTTAGAATTTCTAAAGTAAGAGGTCCGTTCAGAAAAGGTTATAAAGAAAACTATACGCACGAGTTTTTCGCTATAACAGAATGCATATCACGTGAACGTCCCTTCTATAGGTTGTGTGATTATGACGGTGATGTCATCGATGGTGTTTTTTATGAAGAGGAATTACAAAAAATATTTGTGAACAAAAACAAAGCATTTAAAGTGGAAAAAAAAATTTAGACAAGAAGAAACAAGGTCGAAAAACAATGGTTTTGGTTAGATGGCTCGGATGCCCCTCAAAATTCGCATCCTGGATCGACCAGAAAGAATTGGTCGATGTACAGAACCCCATAAAACAAACGAAACCTCGTAGATGGCACACATTCATGTAAAAAACCAACCATGACTGCGGGTGGTTTTTATGTAACGCTTCCCTGTAATGCCTCAAGGACTGTTTATCCGGAAAATAGTATCTCGTGTTATACAACTCAATTATCGAAAACTATCAATCTAAAAGGAGAATGGCAAGTCGGGTTAATCGAATTTGAATATCCGCTGTCGTGGTACACATTTAATGAGGAAGATGCTACGTTAATTTTCAACTGTGGTGAAAAAACGAAGACTGGAGAATCGGTTCACCGAATATAATATTGAAGGCAGTATATCAAACGAATCTTACAGGTTAAAGACTGGATATTATGACGACGTCGTTTTTTTTTGATCAGGGAGATCAACGCGTCCCTGACACAACGTGCGAGTCTCGGCTATGACCATGTTAAAAATAACATTTTTCTCAAAGGCCCTCCGAAGACATCGCTGACATTTTATGGAAAGGTGGCCAATATTTTAGGATTAAAACCGGGGGTTGTTATTGAAACTACGGACCATGCTCTTGAAAGATCTGGCATGACTTATGCGCCTTTTCAGGCTGACATTAATGCGGGGTTTTACAGTATGTACATTTATACCGATATCATAGAATACCGGACCGTGGGGGATTTCTACGTGCCGCTACTGAGATGTGTACATATAGAGAGGGAGAACCACAAGAATGTTAGTGTTAGATACGACACCCCACACTACGTATCGGTTAATAAATCGTCCGTCAGTGAGATAACCATACAGGTGAAAGACGATCAAAATCGAGCCGTGCGCTTCAGTTACGGGAAGGTGTGTGCCAAGCTACATTTTAGGCCTGTGAAAAAAATTTGTTTAAAAAAAATAATAATAATAATGTCATATTTCAACAATCACCACACAGACCCTCTGCGTTATGTCCAATATTACCAGAATCAAGCGGCGAATGGGCTCCCCGGTTATGCAGGGGGCGGAGTTATGTATGGAGCCGGGTTAGGGGGTGTGTTTAGAGGTCTCTTTAGAATGACCATTCCTTTGCTAAAACGCGGTTTTAGTATAGCCAAACCACATCTTAAATCAGCCGCAAAAAACATACTAAGCGATGTTGTTAGCAATACATTATCGTATACGTTTAATAATAACAACAATAATAACACTCAAGATGGTGTAACACTCAAGAAGGTAACACTCTAATGGTGATGGCTCGCAGAAGAGCATCTAAACCGCCAGGGGCTCGGAGGAGTGGCCAAACGATGAAGAAAAGAAAACATAACACCAAGAAATCGTCAGTTGTAAAACGCAAGCACAAGAAGACACCAACCAGCTCTACAGCAAAAAGACAAAAGACCTGTGTTAAAACAATATTTTAGACCATGTCTTTACTACACAATATGTCAGAAGAATGCTTAAAAACCGAACTGGACCTATTCACAGTACTATTAACACAAACCGTTACTGAAAAAAATACATATATAGAAGTACCACCGTTGTCAGCAATATCAGAAACATCGCCTCTGGAGTTTTTTATAGCAGGGACTGGAGAGGATTATGTTGACCTAAACAACACCCTTGTTTTTTTGCGTCTCAAAATCACTAATGCAGACGGCACAGACATAGCAGACGGAGCCCCTGTGGGACTTATTAACTATGCCGGATCTACGATATTTTCACAAGTGGACGTGTCGCTTGGAGACCGTCTCATATCACAAAGTTCCAACACATATCCTTATCGATGCATAATAGAGTGTCTCACCAATTATGATAAAGGCGCTCTTGAAACGCTGTTCTCAGCGGGGCTCTTTTACAAAGACACTGCCGGTCACATGGACCCCGCTGGTGGTAATAGAGGTTTGACCAAACGAGCTGCATTTACCAACGCCAGCAACGTTGTTGAACTACTGGCTCCCATTCACAGTGACATATTCTTTCAAGAAAAACTAATGCTTAACGGCGTGGACATTAAAATTCGCATGACGAGGGCAAAAGATGAATTCTGTTTGATGAGGAGCGACGCTGTGGCCTATAAACTAAACATCGTGTCAGCTTTACTGTTTATGAAAAAAGTGTCGGTATCACCAGGTGTGAGATTGGGGCACGCGCAAGCATTGCTCTCGACGCCAGCCAAATACACCATCGACAGGGTATGAGTGAAAAACTTCTCAATCCCTGTAGGCTCACGTGTTTGTAATCAAGAAAACTTGTTCTTAGGAACTCTACCAAAATCCGTTGTTCTGGCTATGGTTGATAATGATGCGTTTACTGGCTCGTATAATAAAAATCCGTTCGCCTTTAAAAACTATGACCTAAAATTTTTGGCAGTTTATCTGGACGGCCAACAGCACCCCGCTAAACCTCTGCAGCCTGAATATGGAAGTGGCTCTGCGGTACGCGAATTTTACCAGTTAGCGCTGGCTTCTGGAAAGCATCTTAAGAATCAATCTCTAGCTGTTGATAGGGAGGATTTTCTGCATGGGTATACCCTTTATGCATTTAATCTCACGCCGGACGAAGACTACAGTCAACACGTGTCGCTTATCAAGTCTGGGAACATTAGGCTAGAAGCACGTTTTAGACAACCTCTACCCCGAACGATCAACTTAATTGTTTATGCCATATTTGACAGCATCATCGAAGTGTCAAATCGCAGACAGATCCTGGTTGATTACTATTAATAGGCAAAATGGACACCATCCAGTTTACGGCTATAATGGATAAGATCTCGTGTAACACCCATTTTCTCGGCGTACTACCGTGTGACCACCTACCAAAAGCCCCCTTAAGAAAATTACCATCAATGGTGATAATCAACACGCATCCTTCAGGAATCCCGGGTGAACACTGGCTAGCCATCTACATAAACGAGGTCGGCGTGGGTTGTTTTTTTTTTTTGACAACTTTGGTAATAAACCAGATGACAATCGTTTTCCACAGAATATCAAAAACTTTCTAAACCGCAATTCTAGAGTGATTCAACATTCAGCAGTACAAGTCCAAGATTTTTCATCAGAGACCTGCGGGCAGCATTGTGTGTTTTTTCTCTATCACATGGTAAAGGGCCATGATTATGACCGTGTGTTGAAGATGTATACCGGCGATTTTATTAAAAATACCAAGATGGTGTCAGCATTTATGAAAAGACTAAAACTAAAAAAAGGTCTTCGTAATGAAAATGTTTTCAGATGTATTCGTTGTGTTCAGACAGGTGAAATGTTTATGTCTAAAACTATATTTTTTTCAATAAAAATAAAGAAAAGAGATTTATTCTTTTTTTTTTACTCTTTATTATTATTATTAACATTATTATTGTTATTGTTATACATACACCACATACAGCAATACAGATAATAAAAAGATCATAAACAAAAGAAAACTCGTAGATTAAAAACGTAGCCACTGACTCGTGTCAAGAGTGGGTGATTTGAATACAGGGCCATCTGAATAATTTGATTGTGCTGATGGTGTGCTCGGAAGTATTTTCTGTTTTTTACGCTTCTTAGACGAGTTGGTTATAGGCGAAGTCGATTTGGTTTTGAAAGAGTTAATTGCGTGTCTGACATAATGGTTTGGCACCGTTGAGTATGGTATGTTTAAAGTAGCAAAAGCCTCCAGAAATTCGAGCCAGCCGACAGGTCTTCGGGCATCAGAAATCTTTTGCGGAGCCGTGATGCCTTTAACTAAATCGAGCATATGTGAGCCAGGAATAGTTCTACCGTTAAACACAAACTCCCCCGAATCGTCCCAAGATGTGACATCTTTCATTTTAGACATTTTATCTAAAATGTAGCGAGCGTTTTTTACACTCCTCTGCGGAATATTCTTCAAAATATCAGCCGCTACGTTATCTAAACCGTCGTGGTTGTTTATGCCGGGCGGCACAGACGGCTTTTCTTTTTCAGGATGCTCAGTCTGCATAGGTGTCAATGTTAATGTGCTGTTTTCACGGTCCCCTTGTTTAGCGACTGTTAAAAAGCGCTGTAAAACGTTTGTGTACAGCTTTGCTTTTTCATAATTGTCCAAGTCAGAGCGGTGCAAGATATTTCTTATAGCTATGTCCAAATCATTCTCCACGATTTGCTGAATAGATTCACGTGCCGTCTTTAGTTTGTCCAACTGGTGCTGCGGGACTAAAAACATTTTCTCTGCATACTCCATTTCCTCGGTTGTCTAGATGAAATCAGGCTGGAGATGAAAGGAATAGCCACGCTTAAGAGCGGTAGAAGAAAGCCCCCCTGTTGATTTATTACACATCTCTTTCTTTTAACACCAACAGTCTTATCCGCTACAAATTTGATTACGCTTTTCCTTTTTCTGAGCTTCTGGTATTGTTGAGATGTGAGGGGTATATTGCCGTAGAGAACATTAAGAGCTACTTCACACAATGTCGCAATGAGGTCGTCTGTGGCAGTTTGTAAAATAATCCGTCTTTGTTTGGGTGATGCTTTTAATAATATTTTTAAAAGCGGCAGGTTTCTACAAAGTCTGGCAGACATTTCGCTATCTTCTTTCGGGAGATGTACCACAGGGTGTGGCGCAAGTAAATCTGTTCTGAGCCGATAGTGTTCAGATGTTTTTGTTTTATAATCAATCAGCAGATACCCGAAAGGCTTGCTGGTTGCGTCTTGATAACATTCCATAAAAAATTTGTGTTGCCGGGATACATTTGTCTTCCTAGAACACTGACTTGATTAGCATCTCGGGGATTTTTAAACAACATTAGATAATTTGTGTTTAAGCTGATGGTCCTACTGGCTTTTCCTTGGCAAAATAAATTCTGTACAATATAAATAGCACTAAGATTTCTATGATGTACATACTGGATAAAGACCTTCTCCACCTCGTTGATCCCGCTGGCCTCTTTCATCAGATCATGGAGGATTAACAAATTAACCGTGTTGGCCGGAAACAGAGCATTATCATTCAGAGTCTGTGGTAATCCTTCAACAAATTTTATTTTGTACATTTTCAACAATTCATCATACAACGGTTGCCAACAATCATAAATATACACAATATTTTCAATTTTTTTTTAGAAATCAAATGTACAGCATTTTGCAACAACATTTTTACAAAATATGACTTCCCCGAGTTTGAAGGTCCGCTTATCACACATGAAAAAGGGTGATGTAATCTGAAATCAAACCCCTCTGTGTCTCGCACACCCCTATGTCCAAAAAGATTGTCAGAAGCCATATGGGATCGTTGTGAAATCTGGGAGCAGTACGCGTTTGTTGTACACAACCTTAAAGTTTTTAACAACTGACCTGTTGTGTAGTGTGAATTGTTTTTTATTACGTACAATGGTATCTGTGTATGCCAGTATATGACGACTATTATCCTCCCCCACGACGTAGTGATCGACAAGTCCAATCAGGGTGTCTAATCTAATGGCTTTTGAATTTACTGCGTTGAGCGTGACATCTTTGGCTTTCATGCATACCTTACCCTTCGCAGTGCGGTAGCCATATGTTTTTGGTCCGCTTGAACAAAATTCTACAATATGATCACCAGCTCCAACCTCGTCAGTTAAATTACCGAGATAGGGGCCCAACGGAGGTTCCCAGTCGCCCTCTCTAGATGTAAAGATCGCACTGTCTGTGTCACTGTACAACAGCCTGTCACCAAATTTGTCCATTAATTCGTAAAGTTCTAGACGGGCATGAGCTGTTGTGAAAGCCCCAAGAAAGATGTTGATGTCTGCCCCCCTTTCCCATCCGCATAACACCACTGAATTAGAGCCACGCTGTCTGAAACGAAGGAAAAGTGTTTAACATCATACCCGTCACTGAATATGTGCTGTGTAAATTGTTCCGGTCCGAAATTAACTCTGTACACGGCAAGTTTTCACGCATGGAGAAACGACCCCAAAGTGAGTTCAGCAGAAGTTTGTTAATAGAACGCCGTTAATAGAACGCCGTGCTGGGTTGCGACTTATCTTACTGGTGTCCATCTTAATCCCCTCTTTCTCAAAGTAGTCTGAGATGTAGGATTCCTTGTCTGCATCTGTCATAATGTGTGCGGGGAAACTGCTGGCCTCTTGTTTATATTGTAAAAATGTTTTAACATAATCACAAAACAAAGTTTCTGACCGTTGTGGAAAATGCCACACCTCGTCCACGTTCGTTAAAATATACCCCTTTTCCACATCTTTCAACAGCTCTATGCTGACCTAACACCCTGAAATAGCTCTTTCCTCATAGGTATGACCACACGGGTCTGTCTGATTCTGATGTTCGGCGCATGTACGACAAAGTGGAAACATAAGCTTACCACCGGTCCTATAGGGAAGGACGGGGTGAAGCAGTTTTCGTGGTGGCAGTACTGTAGCCTTGACAAACCCATAATAATTTTCAAGCCGTTCAAAATCCTTGAAAATCATTTGTGGATGTCCTATGGGGTAACATTTTTTGGCCTGGCAAAAGGGGTACAAACTTGTAAAGTCGACATATCGTATTTTTTCACTATTGTCGGCTTTGTGATACAAGTTGTACGCGTTAGTACGACCACCAAATATTGCGTTGCGCGGTTTCAATCGTTCAGGATGTGTGTAAGTGGACATAAACGCCATTACAGCGACATCGTTCTGTTTAGCGTTATTCCAATCACATTCCCACATCACCTCAACATCGAGACCATACGCCTTTTCCAAAATTTCGACCTTGTCATCAAACTGTCTTCTGAGCAAACCGTAGGGCACTTTTGATAACGGATGTAAATGGTTTGAGTTATAATGACATTCATGCCCGTGAAACATGCATCCATTGAATTCGAAACCGTATTTGACACCATCCTTTTCATAATAACCATCGAGATGATATTTTCCAACCACCATCTCTCCATGATTTAAAGCGTGCTGAATGTTCACGCCGCGTGTTGTTTTGATGTATTCAAGTCATTCAGTGGAAACGGCTGAGTATGTCTTGTTCTGATTTGTGTATGCATTGTTATGGGTCAGACGTAGTGTGTCTTTAGGTAGTTAGTGGGTTTTATACACGGCCATACAGCACGCTGCTAAAGTGGTGTATCTGAACAGGTCGAGTTTGGTACATTGTATGAATTCGTCACGGTACTTCATGCATGCCTCACGGAGCAAAACGACAGCGTTCTTGCCGTACATGGCGAGGCCTTTTTTTTAAATCAAAAACCTTACCCGACCCCGTAACATACCACTCATCAAACAGAGCCCTCTCTTTGTCAGACATTGTCTCATAGCCGTAGAAATGCTTATCAGGGTATGGGCCTACGTAGTCTTCATTTTCTATTCTATTGAACAGGTGTGGAAAATGACCTTTCTCAGCACAGGTTAGATTTAACGCGGCGGATGTCATGGACAGACGCATAGGGATGAAAGAGTAGCTATCGATGAAACGTTGCTTGAATGTCTTATCATACATTAAAATGATCCGACAGCCTTGCATAGTAATTTGGAGTGTTAGCCCTGCTTTTGCAAAATATTCCAATAGTATAAAATTGTCAAACCCTGAAGCGTTGTGTGAAACCCATGTGTAATTCTGATAATGAGGCTGTCTAAACTTTTTAACAAGTTGATCTATACAGTCTGTACCAGCGGCTGTGAACTCTTCCCATTTAAATGTAATGGCGCATACGAAATTTGCTACGTGTAAATAATAAATGTATTTGTCACTAGGTGGTTCCATTTTTATCGGTTGTATGAAACATTGGTGTACTCCGTCATTAACTAATTCAGCTTCACAATGGATACAGTGTTCTGCAGGGCACACGGGTTTTTTATTTATTTATTTATTTTTTTTGGGTGCGGCTCCGTTGACGTGATATCGCCTATTACATTTCTGACAGTATTTAGTGACATCACACTGAGCGTACTGTTGTCCTGTTTGCGTTTGTTTATGCGCGTTGTAACAGTAGGCTGATCTGCAGTACCGCAAACAATCGTGACATTGCCTCGTTTTGCCAACGTATTTATGACAATCAGGTGCATTACATACATCGCAAACGTATTTACACCTGTGGTCTCTACGGCTAGTAAACCCATGATAGCAGTAATCACACACGTATGGTGTACCAATGAATGCTTTTAGGTTCTTAATCAAGAAATAATGTTCGTTGTGTAGATACAAGAACACAGTCTTATTATGAGGCTCGTCATTGTTCGTAAAGTGTTCCAACAGACCAGAACATGTTCTATGGAACACCACTATTTTAACATGTAACAACCGTTCAAACCGTGTGATGTCATTAAACCCTATCTTTTGTTGAACGACTCAAGTTCCCTACATGGCGTATGCGGTTGTAGAAAATGGGACAGACAGATCGCAAAACACAGATTGTTAGATATGTTGTTGGGACAGAACAGATTCATTCTGTTTCTGGCAATCACCTCATTATGAGCTAAATCACGTATCTTTCGATAAGCACCACCGTGTTTACCGCGAGCTATAGACACGTTCAGATCTAGACATTCATCAGCCCGTACGTCAGAATTACTTTGCATAATGTTCTCAAGTTGTGTGAATATGTGCAAATCGTAATCGTTGTCAGGTGACAAGACAGCGTTAACATCAGAGGGTAGACTAGGGCCTCTCAAGGTAATGTTGATTAAGCCCCCATCGCCGGCCAGCAGTCTGGAAAACGACACTATTTCAGACATGATATCATGCAGAAATATAGCGTACACAGCCAGGTCTGGAGCGGTTGTCACACGCATGTTTATACGACGCCGTATCTCCAATCCATTAAATCTGCGTCTCGGTACTACCGTATAACCACCAACAGACCCACCCTCTCTTACGATAGACTCAATAGCGGCTTCGGATAACCCATAATTTGGCTCCGAAGGATTAAACGATTGACTGTCTGACTCCGACCCCACCTGTTGTGAATTTGAATCGCTGTCTAACAACGAATTTGAATCGATGTCTAACAACGAATTAGGCATTGGTTCTGTTTGAACCTCAGCCATTGATCTGACACTGTTTAACAAGTCCAACAAAGTATCAGTGGTAGGCTGCTGTCTATTCAGATGCTCCATTGTCCGAATTAAACCCTGTAACGTCTCTGTATTACCACGCTGTTCAAAAGTACACAGACCATTGTCGTCGCATCTTCTAAATTTAATTGCTGCTCCCAGACTACACGAGTTTTCACCACACCGCTTTGACATTTTTACAGATTTTTTTTTAAATTGAAACGAAAACTAGTAAACAAAAATCACACACAGTAAACCAGATACGAACCAGCAAATAAACACACACACACACACACACACACACACACACACACACAGGGGTATAAAATACTTATTGTACAACTCACCCGAGTTTCTTGTTTTTAACCAGCTGTACAAACTGTTTTAACAATTCCGTTGTCAGGTGTTGATAGTGATCAACGCGACGAATCTCCCCAGCAAGAAGCTTCTGGGTTGCTATGATTTGTTTATGTGTGATGGTATGGTTTTGTAATGTTTCCACAACACTTTAATTATAAAGACGCCGATTCTTCTCTATAATGTCCAGACGCTCGGTGACGCTATCAAAAGTCTTTTCAAATCCAGCAAAACGGTCCTCGATCCCCTTGAACCCGGTTCGTATCACCTCCGCTGAGTCTCTGTTATTGTCTATAACAACAGTAGCCTCGCGACCAAATGCTTCTTGGTTTCAAGGCAGATCATCTCCAGGAACCGGGGTAAATACACAGGCGTCCCACGAATCAAACAGCTCCTGATTCCAGTTCAAACAAGAGTTTATAGCGCGCGGTTCATTCACAGCTGACTCTGTTGGAAAAAAAACACAAAACATTGCTTAGGATACCGGCACTAATTAGGATGATGAAACACTCTTTTTAAAAAAAAATAAAAAAAATACATGCTACATACCGTCTGTCGATCGTGGGGGAGATCTTGATCGTTTACGTTTAGACGTCGCGACACCCACGCTGTGGACCTGAGAGACTGTTTTACGCTTGGCCTTTCCAGAGCTCGTTGGTATACAGCGTTCAGTAGAAACCGCAGCATTATTTCTGAACTTGGGTGCAGCAATCTTGTTTACAAGATTTGACAAGCCTTGAACAGTAAACAAACGAACACAATACATAAGAAAACATCTTAAACCGCTTTTAAACATAACAGCTAAATATCTCTTTATTACAGATCTTACCCAACACGGGGTTTTCCAACCTGACTCGCGGGACTTCTGTGTTCGACCCTTTGTGTAAAATAAAGTAAAATCATTAAACACACACACAATACATCATACATAGGATCGTATACTTATAAAGAATAACAACGTACGTACCGCTTGCCTTGTTCAGAAAATTTATTTCGTCTACGATGTCCGGGATAGACACAATGTCAGCATCACCTGTAGCGTTAGATACCTGTTTTATCCAAAACAATAAACCCACAAATTCGTTTATAAATAAAAACATTCTTAACAATGTGTAATAATAATAATAATAAAATAAAACAAAACACTTACTGTTACGATAGACGGCCATCTCTTCTTTGAAGTATTCTCCAAAATAAAATATAAAGCTTAGGCGGTGAGCTAAAACGAGAATCGACGATTCGCCTAAAATTACACAGCGCTCCGATACACAGCCGAGATCTTAGAGACTTCTGCGTAACTGACCCTACTTTTAAACATAAAGCATACCTATTGTAGGGTGTGTCGTAAAGCCATTAACACCCCCACAGACACTCATTATCATAAACAATCTGTAGGATCACACCACGACCCCCTGGTCATAAAAACTCTTGGTCAGGTAGAAACAAAGTACCATAAATTAAGCACTCCTAGAGAAACGCAGGCCTGACAAGGACTAGGCCGTAAATTAGCCCTCTAGTTCTACCGCCATGATTGACATTTTGACAGAACGTACTGGCTACGATGAAAACACGTATATGGGTGTGTTTCGAGAGAGAGAGAGCGAGAGAGAGAGAGAGAGACGTGTCTGAAAACAACGTATGTGTGGGCGGGGTTTAGCGAGAGTGAGGTGTTTCAGTTTAACTTCATTACTGCTTAACACAGCGAATGGAAGACATCTCTGGAAAAAACTTATCTCCTAGTTTAAACATTACGACGATTCTTTTAACCAGCACTTTAACATTTTTACCTGGTGAGGATCTTTGTTTAGAAGTCATGTAATATGCGCTATTCTTTTTTAAACAGCTCTTTTAACCATTTTTACCTCCTAAAGTTTTTATGTGTTTTTGGAAGCCTAGTAATACGGATTCGTTTTAAACAGCTCTTTTAATCATTTTTACATCCTAAAGGTTTGTGTTTAGAATGTATGTAATACAAACGATTCTTTTAAACATATTCTTTTACATACGTTTTTAAACAAGTTTAAGTTCTTAAACATACGCTTTAACTCCTAAACTTTTTATTCAAAGGTAAACCGGGATCCCTAAAAACATAATCAACAATTGTTTTCATTTATTTCACAAAACAAATATTCTACTCATATATGTACACATTCAAACATCATGCTTTTCTAACAATGTGTTTACACAAATGAAATAACTCCTCACAGTAACACAAACACATCCCCATATTAAAAACATTATTTCTTTTCAGACGTATTTCACCCCACCAAAAACCAAACTCATTAACATAAACACCTTTTGTTGGGAGGGGGGCTATTCCCCTCTCAACAAAGTGTATGATATAACTACTTATATCATAAGTATACTTATATCAAGAAAGTGTATGATATAACTACTTGTTTCTCTCCAAAACATGGAAATTTACATGTCTTTCTCCATCTTGTGTCTACACTTCCTTTGAATTTCATGCTGTTACAGTTACTGACCCTGCCAAAATGCACTTTGTTATTTACTGTCCTCCAGATCAACTGGGGAAGTTCAACAATGAGTTTGACACGATACTGTCCACCATCCCGGATGATGGAACTCCTCTTGTGGTCTTTGGTGACTTCAACATTCATCTAGACAAGCCACATGCAACTGACTTTCTTGCTCTCATTCCCACATTTGACCTCAAGCAGCTCACCACACCAGCAACTCACAAAGCCGGCAAACAACTTGACCTCATTCTCACATGTAACTGCACCACACACAATCTTCTCGTTACTCCTCTCCACACCTCTGACCATTTCTTTATCCAGTTTTCTATTTCTTTCCCCTCACCCCCTCACTGTCTCCACCCTCTATCTCCTTTCGTCACAATCTTCGCTCCCTTTCCCCCTCACACTTCTCCTCTGTTGTCACAACCTTACTTCCCTCTGATAGCAACCTCTCCTCACTGGACGTAAACACGGCAACTGGCATGCTATGTTCCACTCTAACATCTTCTCTTGACAGCATCTGCCCCCTAACCTCCAGACCTGCTCGCACATCACCCCCTAGCCCTTGGCTCTCAGAAGCTCCGCGTAACAACCGGGCCAAACTAAGAGCATCTGAAAGGAAATGGTGTAAATCTAACGATCCGACTGACCTAACCAATTACCAAACACTTCTCTCCTCTTTTTCCAATAGCATCTCCACTGCTAAAGCCACATACTACCAAGAGAAGATTGGCAGCTCTCCCAAAACCCATACTCTCTTCAAAAACTTTTCTTCTCTTCTCTGTCCCCCTCTTCCCCTTCCCCTACCTATCTCACTGCAGATGACTTTGCCACTTTCTTTTCCAACAAGGTTATATCAATCAGGAACCAGTTCTCAACCCCAGACATGCATAGACTGGCTCCTCCTCCATGTAACTCCCAACTGGCCTCCTTCTCTCCCCTAGCAGAGACTGATGTCTCAAAACTGCTCCTATCTAGCCATACCACAACCTGTCCTTTTGACACAACCCTTCTCACCTTCTTCAGTCCATCTCTACCACACTATTACCTGCACTCACACACATCTTTAACACATCCCTCCCTACTGGCACATACCCTACCACATTTAAGCAGGCCCGGGTTACCCCAATTCTTAAAAAAAAAGTCACTTAACCCTGCTGCGGTTGACAACTACAGACCGGTTTCCCTCCTCCCTTTTCTTTCCAAAACCCTTGAAAGAGCTGTTTTTAATCAACTCTCCAATTTTCTCACACAGAACAAACACCTGGACACCAAACAGTCTGGCTTCAAGAGCAATCACTCCATGGAGACTGCTCTGCTTTCTGTCACTGAAGCCTTATGACTAGCAAGAGCAACCTCTAGATCATCTGTCCTCATCCTACTTGACCTCTCTGCTGCTTTCGACACAGATGAATAATCAGATCCTCCTGTCAACCCTCTCTAACCTAGGCATCACCGGAATGGCTCTGCGCTGGGTGGAATCATATCTCTCAGACAGATCCTTCAAGGTATTGTGGAGGGGAGGGATTTCTGAAAGTCAGCAATTCACAACTGGGGTTCCTCAGGGGTCAGTTCTGTGTCCACTGCTCTTATTTACTCTACATCTCTGGGGCAGGTGATTGAGTTTCATGGCTTCTCATACCATTGGTATGCTGATGACACCCAGCTTTATTTGTCCTTCCAGCCTGACGATCCATCTGTCTCTACACGAATCTCTGCTTGCCTGTCAGACATCTTGGACTGGATGAGGGAAAACCACCTTAAACTCAACTTGGCAAAATATGAGATTCTCATAATCTTAGCCTGCCCCTCAATCAACCACAACATCACTGTACAGCTCAGCTCAACCACACACAAGCCAACCAGGACAGCCAGGAACCTTGGGGTGATACTTGATGACAGCTTGACATTTACAGACCACATTTCAACAACTGCATGGTCCTGTAGGTTCATTCTATGCAACATCAAGAAAATCAGACCCTATCTCACCGAACAGGCTACACAGCTACTAGTCCAGTCTCTTGTCATATCAAAACTGGACTATTGCAATGCAGTACTCTTGGGCCTCCCAGCCAGCTCCATCAAACCCCTTCAGATGATTCAGAATGCAGCAGCATGCCTCGTCTTCAACCAGCCCAAGAGTACCCATGTCACACCCCTCTTCATCTCCCTCCACTGGCTTCCTGTGGCCGCCCGTATCAAATTCAAGGCCTTGATGCTCACGTACAAGACCTTGTCTGGAACAGCACCCTCCTACCTCAACACTTTCCTGAAGGCCTACGTTCCCTGACGCAACCTGCAATCAATCAAGGACCAACACTTAGTAGTGCCTACTCAGCATGGTTCAAGTTCCCTTTCTAGAACCTTCAAACTATCTGTCCCTCAGTGGTGGAATGAACTTCCAACCTCAATCCAGACCGCAGAATGTCACTATCTTCAAAAAACAGCAAAAGACCCACCTGTTCCGTGAACACGTAACCAACCCCTTAAAAAAAAAACAAACAAACAAAAAACACCTTACTCTGGCACTTACACCTCTACTCTGTGCACCTTGCTTCTTCTAGAACTCAATTAATAGTTCTTGTATGGTAGCACCACTTGTATTGTTCCCTGCTTGATAAATCACTTTGCTTGTATTTTCTCATTTGTAAGTCACTTTGGATAAAAGTATCTGCTAAATGAATAAATGTAAATGTATCTAACTTAGATGGGCTTTTTTTTAGGAGTGTAAGTGTGTAACCCTATCTGTCCTGTTGCTTTCTTTCTACAGCTGGGCAGTGTCCCTTTATCTCTTTCTCATTCCATGGCTCAGGCCTGGACCTGAACACACGCTATCAACTAGCACACCTGTTGGCTGATCTGACTCTGTTGGCTGAAACCCTTCTTGCTGAGCTCAGCGTTACTGGTTTCCCCCTTTCTCCGCTACAGGATGGGCCCAGCTACAGTTTCTGTGGATGCTTCCACTCACACAGACACGTTCTGTCTTTTCCTCTGGGGACCCCTTTGAGCTTCCTCTTGATGAGGACATGACCGTTTCTGGGGCTGACTGTGGTTTTAGCCCTACTGCTGACTCTCTCAGCCCTATTCCTTACTCTCCCAGTTCTCCTGACTATTCACCACACCCCTCTTACTCGTCCTGGTGTTCTCCATTTCCTCCCTATTCCCCCACTGATTATTCTCCTACCAGCCCCCGTTCTTAACCTATGTACCCTTTTTCCTCAATAAATTCTTGTGTTGCCCACAGTTCTCTCCCTTGTGTTTTATTTCTATCATAAATTTAATCCAACAGTAAATGTCTGTTTCGTTAAACATTTTTCCATTAACTTTACTTGAAGAGTACCATTTGAGGTATGTTCCTGTAATCGATTCAGAATACAAAATATCACATAAATGTCACATAAAATACTGAAACATCAGGAATACTGATTCAACACTTCATTATTATGTTCCAGTGAGTGCCAAAGTGCTGTTAGAAGAAATGTCCTACCCCTCAGCTGAACTGGAAGTTTTGATTGGTTTTTCAACTACAGTAAGTCAGACCTGTCTGTTATTCCTTCCACTGTTATGCTAACAATACACAGTTGTATGTTTCAGCAAAGTCAGATAAATATTACCAGCTTAATAAAGCTGAGGAATGTGTAAATGACATTCCTAATGTCAATGTTGCCATTTCTGGTTCCGGTGTAGGAACCAGATCCGCTCCATGCTCGGATGACTCTTTGTGATTGTCTATATTACCTGTTTTTGTTTTACTTCCCTTATTTTTCGGTTTGTTTTATTTATAATCTTGCTTGAAAAGCATTTGTGTTTTGCTGCACCTCTGGTTTCTCAAATGTCACTTTACAACTCTACAACTTGGATTTACATCTGCTTCAGCTTGGCATGGTTTTATGCTGCCGTTGTGAACTCTCGGTTGTTGGCTTGCTGCGAGCTCTCTCACTCCTCGATTCTCCATCTATTGGACTGACTGTAGGGCAAGTTAACACTCTCCTTATCATTCACGCTATCTGCTTACTTTTAGGTTGGGTAGCTTTTCTCTCTGTAAGCTATTTATAGATGTTGTGTTGGATGAGGTTTTGGCTAATGTGGCCTTGCTGAAGGCAGGCTTTCTCACAGTTATCACTAGTACGTCAAAAGCTTTAGCACTTACCCTAACCTCTGGTTTCCCTAAGCTTTGGATAAACATCTCACATGGCCACTGGATATTTGACATGTGAACTAAAGGCATTAAACAGACATCTGCACCTCGACACTGCAATGTACAAGTACTGCCAGTTGCTTGGTACCTTCCGATGCCCAATTTATGTACATCGCTCAACTCGAAGGGTTTTGAACGTCTAACAGTCAGCACGTAATGTGATACCATGCATTTGGTCAATTAATAGGACATTGAGTAAACCAATGCTTCTATGAAGAGATTGCTGGATGCCACAATCACTTGTGAACATAAATAAGACAGATTCAAATTATACCTCGACAGGCAACCTTGGTGTATTGCATAATCACTTTGCTCTCTTGAACTGACGCTCCATCTCAGATAAGGGCCCCTATCTTAATGAACTAACCACTGACTCTAAACTGGACATGCTATTTCTCACTGAGACTTGGCAGACACCTGATGATTACGTGCATCTTAACCTGCTTACACCTAATGGATATCAATACCTGTCTAAACCACGTTCATCTGGCAAAAGGGGTGGTCTTGCGGTTATCTATCATATCTCAATACCACTTTACTGACCTGCAGTTTCACAACACTAAGACATTTGACTACATGGTTTTGAAGGTTGGCTCTCACCATCCCCTCATATTTTTTTGTAATGTATAGGCCACCTAAACAGCAAATTGAATTTAACTCATGCTCTGTCATCTCATGTCTTTCTGCTTGGAAACTTTAACATCCATGTTGATACTGCCTGCTCTAACAGTACTCACTTAAAGTCTGTCTTGGACTGTTTTGATCTCCTCCAGAATGTTAATTTCCCAACTCACACTCATAGTCATATGCTTGATCTGGTCTGTACATCGGGTTTGAATAATATTTACCATATTCCTATATTTAATATATAGGAATATGGCTATTCCTATCTCTGACCACAATCTTATTACTTTAGATTTTTCATTAATCTGTCCAAAAAAATGTACGGACAACACAACTATATCATATTATATCATAACATTAATACTGTTGATGCCAATATATTTTCTGCTTCAATCCTCCTCTTCAATTCCTCTGCTATTTCTGATGTTGTCAATTTCACCTGTCCATCTATGATACTTGATGTGTACCATTCTCTTATTTTTGATGCCTTAGATGAGCATGCTCCTATTAAGACCAGTTCTATTCCCTCTTCTCACTCCTCTCCATGGTTTAATGGTGAGCTTTGTGCTGTGAAAGCAAAAGGCAGACATCTTGAAAGACTTTTTAGGAAGTCGGATCTAAGTGTCCATTGCCTATTATTTTTGGAACATGTTAGGCATTATAACACGCTCTACTTATATCTCCAGCATCATCAACAAAGCTAAGAATAGGCCTAAAACACTGTATAGCATGGTTAACAAATTAGTGCAAGCACCCAGCAACACCATTGGCCAATCTGATGACATTTGCTGCTGCTTTTTTCACCATTTTCAGGGCAAGCTGGATACTTTATGTCGGACCTTTTGTGTTTAACCGGCCATTTCTACTTGTGAGTGAGTTCAGTCTATCCAGCCTTTGACTAACTTTACCTTGGTGAACCCCTCCCTCATTAGTGACATTATACAGAAATCCAATTCCTCTCCATACCGGCTAGAATCTGCTCCCAGATTACTTTTAAAACACTGTACCTCTGTTATTTCTGCTGCTATCTCACTCATTGTAAACATGTCTCTCATCTCTGCTACTGTTCCAATATCACTCAAGACTGCTGCGGTTACTCCTAGTTTTAAAAAAAAAATCTAGATACAGCAGATTTTTCTAACGATCGGCCAATTTCTAATTTACCATTTATCTCTAAAATCATGGAAAAGGTTATTGCCACTCAGCTGCAAGCATTTCTATCTCACAATAATGAGTTTGACATATTTCAGTCTGGTTTCTGCCTACATCACACTGAAACTGCTCTAGTAAAAGTTGTTAATGTTTTTTTGCTCTCTGGTGACTCAGGCAATCTTTCCATTCTCTTATTACTCAACCTCAGCTCAGCTTTGAACCAGTCTTCCACAAACTATTACTCTCTCACCTTTCTGAGATTGGTATCTCAGGAGCTGCATTATCCTGGTTCTCATCCTATCTCAAGGCTAAATCCCCACTATCCCACTCACATAGGGTGTTCCTCAGGGTTCAGTTCTTGGTCTGTTATTATTTATCATTTACATTATGCCTCTTTTACAAATTATCCGGCGACAAAAAACTCAACTCAAAACCCATTTGTTCACCCAATATTAACAGTCATAATTTGAATTTGCTTCATGTAATACTAATTCTGTTTGTCTGTTTACACATTTTATGCTGGCTACATGACTCTAAGTGTCTGTCCCTTGTTATGGTTTTGAATTTTGTATAAGGTATTATAACTATGCAACTGCATTGTGTCTTTTGCTGGACTGGGCAAATGTCCATTGTCCATATGACACATATGATTGACTGTTGTACAGTACATTATTGTTATTGTCTTTTTCTTGAAGCGTCCTTGAGCTCTGGAAAGGTGCTAAACAAATTAAACATATTATTATTATTATTATTATTATTATTATTATTATTATTCGACACTTGATGCTTATTAGCCTCTGTCATGACTTCAAGGCAGAGATGGCTCCAAGTGCAGATTAGAATTTCAATTAATAGCAAAACAAGAACTATGAATAGGCAGCAAAACATTAAGGCAAAGAATAACCATGAACCAAAGACCATAAACGCAGCATCATAGACAACATCAAAGAAAGACAAACATAAGACAAGGAGTGCAGTACAAACTGTGGCCATATAGACACATGTGCTCATTAACACAAAGAGATTCAGGTGCAGGTGGTCATGTGACTGTGAGGTGCGGTGGCTTCTGGGAACTGTAGTTCAGAGTTCATTCTCTGATATACATGACAACTTCCTTCTACTTAATTCTGACAAGACAGAGGTATTTGTACTAGGACCACATGCAGCTTGAAGTAAGCTTTCTGATTACATACTCTCTCTGGATGGCCTTTCTGTTTCATCATGTAAAAGACCCATTTGATTATTGACTCTAATCTTTCATTTGAAGCTCATGTACAGTTGTGCTCAGGAATTTACACACCCCTTGCAGAATCTGCAAAGTGTTAATATATTTTTTAAGATGGATTATAATAATTGCATTTTATTTTTTATTCAGTACTGCCCTGAACAAACTATTTCACATAACAGATCATTACATATAGTTCACAAGACAAAATAATAACTGAATTTACACAAATGAACCAGGTCAAAAGTTTACATACCCTTGGTTCTTAATACTGTGCTATGTGTTGGTCCCTGTATGATGAGCTTATTCAGGGCAGTACAAAAAAAAAATTAAATAAATAAAAAAATAAATAAATAAATGCAATTTTTAATGATTCCTCTTATTTAAAAAAAAAAAAACATTTTGCAGAGGGGTATGCAAATTTATGACCAGAACTGTAGATAATATTACTAGGATACCCTTGTTTCATCTCAGAAATATTGCTAAGATAAGAAATATAATGTCACTATATGATGCAGAAAAACTAGCTCATGCTTTTGTTACCTTTAGGTTGGATTATTGTAATTGTATTATTGCATTAGAATAGCAGGTCTTGGGAGTCCGTGCCATCGGCCTCAGGCAGGAGCATGATGTGAAAGGCTGCACCATCAGCCTCAGGCTTGAGCTAGACATAGGAGGTTGCGCCATCGGCCTCTGGCAGGAGCTGGACTATGATAGATTTGGAAGGCCATTCTGTCGGCCTTTGGCTGGAGCTTGGCTATGGAGACTGTCCTGTCAACCTCTGGAGGGAGATCTGCAGGTGAGGCTGCCAGGTTGGCCTCTGACTGTAGCTCAGTGATGGAGGCTGCCCTGTCAGCTTCTGGAGGGAGTTCTGCAGGGGAGGCCACCACATTGGCCTCTGGCTGGAGATTTTCTGTGGAGGCCACTCTGTCGGCTTCTGGAGGGAGCTTTGCAGGGGAGAGTGCAACATTGGCCTCTGGCTGGAGCTTTGCTGTTGAGGCCGCCTCTGGCTGTGCCTCTACTGTAGCCTTCCTCTCCACATAGTAGAAGCAGAACGGCCAAATGGGTTTGGCCATCAGGCTGGCCCTCCCCCCAAAAATTTCTACATTGAAATTATAGACACCCCTCCCGTAAATCACAACCACAACTAACACATGGTGACCTCTCAATTAAGGAAGAAAGAATTTCAGTGCTAGAAATATGGCCCGAACTTCTACGCAATTTATATGCCACTCTAGATGACTGCTCCAGAGACCACAAGCTGGACAGCCATCTAAGACTGCGCCCCAGCCCATGAAAGAGGCATCTGTCATTACAATCTTGAGATAAGGAGATGCCACGAGAGTGTGACCCGAGGCTAGAAACCAGGGACATCTCCAAATTTTCAGAGCATATAGGCATCACCTCGTGACACTAATTACTCCCAACTATTCAGCCACCTCTGAAACAGTCACAGGCCTATGTGTAATAGGCCCAACTGTATGAAATTTTTTTAGCTTCATCTTGCTCAATGTTGATAGGATTGACCCTAAGCATGTTGGGGATAGAAGCACCCTCATCATAGTAGAATCCCATATAATCCGTAGAAAAGTTGTCCTCTGCACTGGAAAAAGCAAACTTTTCTTGATGTTCAACCTGAGCCCCAAGCTCCTTATGTCGGGAAGAACAACATCTCTATGTTTAATTGCCTGTTCCCTGGATCGCTCTAGAACGGGGTGGGCAATCTTATTCGGAAAGGGCCGGTGTGGGTGCAGGATTTCATTCCAACCAAGCAGAAGCCACACCTGAGTCTACTGAAAGCCAAGATCAACTGATTAAACAGGTGGAATCAGGTGTGCCTACTGCTTGGTTGGAATGAAAACCTGCACCCACACCATTCCTTTCCGTATAAGATTGCCCACCCATGCTCTAGAATTAAACAGTTGTCAAGGTAGTTTAGTACACGGATGCCAGTTCAAGGGAGCCAGAGTGGCATCTATGCACTTTGTGAATGTGCGAGAGGATAAAGCTAGACAGAAGGGAAGAACCCAATATTGGCATGCGTTGCCACCAAACTTGAACCACAGGAACATCCTGTGACTGGGAAATATTTGGGAAATATGCATCTTTTACATCCATCATCACAAACCAATCCTTGACCTGAATCTGTGGAATGATAAGTTTGAGTGTCAGCATCTTGAACCCGTATGTCAGAAGAGTACAGTTCAGATGGCACAGATTTAAAATTGGCTGCATACTCCCATCATTTTTGTGGACCAGGAAATAATGGCTGTAAAAACCTCCCTCCCTCAGGGAATGGGGTACATGTTCTACGGCCCCTTTGTCAAAGAGGGACCTTACTTCCTGTGCTAATGTCAGGCTCTGCTCTGTGCTGACTACTGTGGTGAGCACTGGTGGTGGTGGTGGTGGGGGGGTCGAGCTCTGAACTGGACTTAGTAACCCTTTTCTCTGGGGGACAGAACCCATGGAGACACATTTGGCAGTAGTTTCCATGCTGCTAGATGGTTTTTTACTGACCTTCACTCTTCCACATTCTGTTGGAGAGAAAGTATCAGATTTTCCTTGTCCTGTGATAGCTCACTGACCTTAGAAGACTGAAAACTTGGCACAACATTGGCTATGGGAGGCCCTACAGTAATACTGGGGGCTAACTGCCCTAACAAACTCATTTTCCCTGATACTTCCCTCCATGGCCCATCAGGACCATTCATTCTTTGTCTGCTTATCTTGTCTGATCAGGCATATTAGCAGGCCATTGTATGCAGTGACCCATAAGTGAGACCCGCTGCCGCGTAGGCTTTGCCAACCAACGCTGAGGTGGCCTTACATGGCTTATATGGCCTTACAAGCCAGCCCTCCTAAATTTCCTGCCGTAGATGGAGAGAGGTAGCTCGCAAGCGCCTCTTCCAATTTTGGCATAGCCAAATACCCATGCTGTTTTTTCCCCATGATAAGGAAATAATTCAACGTCACGGGGTTATAAACACGGTTAGTGTATGGTTTTCCCCAGAAGAATGATATGTCATCTTGAATGTTACGAACCCGGTCTAGGTCGGGCCGCAACATACAAAAATAAAAAAAAAGAAAAGGGTTTGGCAAGACCAAGATTGCGTTTGTTTAGTTTATTCTCCAAACGGAGCACCTTTTATATACACAGTGGTTTAAATCTTCAGAAGCCGGCCAGGCCAAAATAATAAACAAAAATTCCCTCTAACTTTACCAAAGAAAACTAACTAAGCTACAAGAAAAGAAAACAAAAATTCACCGTCTTCCCTCACTCCCCAGCTAACCCAAAAACAGGAGAAAAGAAGAATCAACCCAAATGGCGCCGACTTCCTACAAACCACTCTTAACCGTGCCCTATTTACAGACGTGACAATTAGTGGGTTAATTAACAAAAGTAATATGTACCTATATATATATATATATATATATATATATATATATATATATATATATATATATATATATATATATATATATACAAGGTTATCACATGAATCTTAATGGGGCAGAGCATAAACAAAGTCAAAACAGGCATAAGGTCATACACAGGCGAAAAGCACTTCTCTCTACACCAAACGCAATGGCAATGATCTGCCCTGGGATGGAGACTGAGAAGGCTTAAGTACACTTCCGGAAGCGTGCAGACAACCAATCCTGTCGCACAAGGCCGGAGCAGGCGTGGACAAGACATGATTGTCCAGTAGCAGGCCGGAACATACGTATGCAGGAGGCGGGGCCTAGAGTAGGGGGAGGAGACAAATGAAAACCCAGCCCACCACCGACATACACACAAATGGCACATAAAGCAAACAGAAATACATTGGATAATGTAACAATGAACTTCTGGAAATAAGGGGAGTTTTCTGCAGTGTGAGGGAGATTTATTTTCACTGTGGGAAAAGCACTCGACCAGCCTGCTATGAGCCACTTCCTCTTCCCCGGGCCAGTCTAGATTAAGTTTTTCTACTGTCATAGTAATCACTTTAAGCAGTTCTTTATATGCTTGAGAGCTGCTCTCCATTTTTGGTGCAATGGCTCCCCCCTCTGGATCCAGAGATGGTATTTTGGCTTTCCATAATGGAAGGAGGAGTCACGACGTGAGCTCCAATAGCTGGTGGAGAGCCGAACCCGGAAGACAGAGCAAGACACGGAGCAGCACTTGTCTCCAGCTCCTGTTCCAGATCCATATGAGATCCCCAGGACCTGAGCCGGATGGCCCATATCCATGAGACTCTGAAACCCAGACCCCTCAACGGCTGCTGTGGCATGCTCCATGCCCAGACACTTCACACAGAAAGTGTCTGTCCATCCCTGTAATAAAATTGAGGACAAAGCATGACACACTTCCTGAATACTCTCTCACTCATACTTTTCTTTCTTTTCTTTTTTAAAGGGACAGAATAGTAAAAAGATTTAAAAAAAAAAAAATAGAGCGGAAATGAAGAGTCAACGTCACACAAAATGGCGGACATGCCATCTCGCTGAAGATAATAAGGCCGACAGCATGGTTCACAGGTGACATTTTTATCGTCACGTGACGTGCTTATCTGCCATGTCACTTGACCACGACAGGCCTATAAATAAGCGTGATTTCACACAAGCTTCAGATACTGGTCACATGCAAGGGTGCTTCCCACCATGTGAACTCACCCAATGTTGAGTTCCCTTTTAAAGGGAACTGCAGTAGTTGCAGTACAGCACTACCACAATTACCCTCTACGGGATGTGATGACAAATAACAGCAATGCTAGGAAAAAGTAAATAATATAAAATAAAAGTATTGTAATCTTTAAATAGTAATTAAAATTTGAAGTGGTTTACCGATGTTATGATTTTGATTAGCTGATTACTTGTTCATTTGTCAGATCTGTACTGAATGTAATATGACTAACAAGTACAACAACAGTATTGATGAGGATGCCTCTGCTGCCAACAAGTCTAGCACTTATTTTTACTAATTTGTATGACTCATCATGTTTGGATCAATGGCAAACTATAATCAGTTCACCTGGAGGTAATAAATATAAGTCCATATAAATCCTACCTTTAACCACTTATTTTTTAAAATATCGCACTAATAAGAATATCCTACTGACAGACTGAGTTCCTGAACAGGAATGTGTAAGTAACATCTCTGTATGACAATCAGAAAAAACTTTTGTCTTTGCTGTGACTGTGACCCTGTTAGGATCAGTTCCAAAATCTAATTAGTTTATCTGCTGGTTAGAAAGATAATTTCATGTAAATCCTACAAAAAATTGACCACTCATTCTTCTATTACGCTTGTGAAGATCTCGGACAGACACTCATAACAGAAATGCATAAAACTGAGACTGAAAACATCAAAGTGTAGATTATAAATATGGTGATAGTACATATTCATTTTATTACTATTTTAAAATACAATATTAGAATCATGGACTATATATAGCATCATCTATGTCAATGAAAGAAAGAAAAAGAAAGAAAGAAAGAAAGAAAGAAAGAAAGATACTTAGCCGATATTGTCACATATACAAGTATAGTACAGGTAATTTTTTTTCTTTTCATGTCCTTACAGCTCAGCTTAGCATACCATCTGTGGTGAATTCACCCACCACCACTCTGGCCAGGCTGGCATGTTATTTAAGATGAGTGAATGAATGAATGATGTCACTGGAAAATCATTTCTTATGGGAATGATGAAAATACAGCAGGAACTAACATATTAGCACTACGATCGCTTAACACATCACACATATTTCATTTAAACATATTGAATGTGTTTCAGGGAGAAGTTTTTATTCAGAAATAATAAAAATATTTTTAATACTATATACTTTTTATTTCTATAGCACTGTTTACTATTTACTGTATACTGCCATACAGCCATTATTTAAGCACCATGGACAGTATCTAATGACATTGTGTTGTCCTTGAAGACCATAGCAAAACCACCAAAACTGTAATTTCATACATTCCACTCTTCAAAGAGGCTTGGAATATGTTTAAAAAATTTCCCTGTCACAGGTTTGATGGTGTTATAACAGGGGGTTGAAACACAGCATGCCATTCTGTCACACCTATGAACTGTGAGCCAGATGTTTTGACAGGCTTGTTTAAAACAAAAGCTCTCCCTAGACACCTGTTCCATGCAATGTTACAGGTGTTGCTGTACACCACTGTCTGACAAGCTGCTTTAAAAAAAAAAACAACTGAATTTTGTTGAAAGTATGTTTTTCTTTTTCCAGATGTCTCAAAGAGTGTTTCTATATTTTTTTACACTGTATACTGCTGCTATATGAAATCCATCCATCCATCCATCCATCTTCAACCGCTTACTCCTTTTCAGGGTCGCGGGGGAGCCTGGAGCCTATCCCAGGGAGCATCAGGCACAAGGCGGGGTTCACCCTGGACAGGGTGCCAGTCCATCACAGGGCACACTCACATTCATACACTACGGACACTTTAGACACGCCAATCAGCCTACCATAGATGTCTTTGGACTGGACCATTCACACACTACGGACATGTCAATCAGCCTACCATGTCTGGGGGAGGAAACCGGAGTACCCGGAGGAAACCCCTCCGCAGCACGGGGAGAACATGCAAACTCCGCACACACAGAGCCGCGGGAATTGAACCCCGACCCTGGCGGTGTGAGGCGAACGTGCTAACCACTAAGCCACCGTGCGCCCCCTATATGAAATCACTTGCAGGAAAAAATTTTGATGATATTTTCAGTTCAGTTTGTGACTAACTTGTTTTATGAACAACTATTAAAGTCCCTGTGAAGTGCCTTTAAATGCATAGTGTTATTTGATGTGTTGATGTAATTTCCACTGAAACAGGAAGTCAGGGTAGGACATATTGTGTGGCCCTTCCCCCGGTCTAAATAGCCAATAGCGTTTAGCTCGCCTCACAGTCCAGAGTAAGCCGTTCTTGACAGTTAGTACCATGCAGAATCTCGCAGAATCGCAGAATCTTCTGCTGATGAAGAAAATAAACCAGCGGTTGTCTTTGAAGTCAGGTTGTATTAATTTGAACTAAGAACAGAGGGAGGCAAATGGTCATTACCTGGAGGGTGCTGATATGTCTCAGTGATATGCTGTAAAATTATTTGTGTTAAGCTGTGAACTGGTACAAATACCTCCTTCTTCCAAGTGAATGAGTTCAAGCAATTTTCTTCTTAATTAACTTACAGTTAGAAAACTGAAAGTTTGAACAGCCAAAGACACATTTACTACCTGTGCTTGCTGATATGATTTCTCTTGATTAACAATGGCAACTTCAGCAAGGTGATTTTATAATGTTGGGGGTGGAGACACTTTGGAGTCTATAGAACATTTGATTGGACAGAAAATATAATGAGAAGCTGACGTGCAGAATGATGTCATAAAAATTATTGATCCGTACTGGTGGTAGAGAGAGACTGTAAAGTTTACATTTTCTAAATGAGAATTTTGTCATTCGTTTGGAGCACACTAGCTTATAGATAGCCTTAAGGCTAATATGTTGATACTAAAAGCCACAAAACTCCAATTTTGATTTTCACTTGGACTTCAACCATTTGCAATTGTTTACTAGCTAATTATTATTATTTTTTTAATTAGTATCTTTGTTAACCCAGACACTGGATACTTTCATTATGGAATATGCATAGCTAGTCCTCCTTGTGATCTTTTCAACACATCTGTTCCAGTTGTTCAGGGTTTGTGAAGATCCAGTTGGATTAACTGTAGCAGATTAATGTCCAAACAAATGATCAAGATTAGCAAAAATCAGTATAAATCCATCCTGCTGACACAGCTATATGACCTTTGATCATTTCTGAAGATCTTGAAAATAAATTGTGAGTGCATTGCTACAGAAAGTCTGTGCATTGCTAAGCTTTTATTGCCTTCCTGACTGTTTTCTAGCAGTAAGTGCTCCCACTCTAGATGGCAGTAAATAATATGATTTGAGTACTACTACTCAGCAGTGTGTATATGTGTGTTTTTAATATACGCATGTCTCAGATTTATGTCATCTGATTAGTCCTCTATCCATAAGAGGCATCTCCAGTAAATGAGCATTTTTATAACGTGCTTCCAGAAGGAAATTGGATATTTAATGTACAGTCCCTGCATTTTACAACTGCTGAACACATCAGATCAGACCTGCATAAAAGATGTGAATTCCTGCTTGGAGTGTTCCCTGGAAAGGCTACAGACTCATCACAACTCTGACCAGGATAATATAGTTGCTAAAAGTTTTTACACTCATGCCACTTAATCTCAGAACAACCTAAATTCTTCATGATTCCTCAAGGTCTTGGAAACATTCATTTGAGATTATCATGCAGGAAGCAGCCATGACAAAATGCGTAAAAAATTGTGGCCATAAATAGTGCTCAGTGTTCAGCAACAATATTCATATTGGCTATTACATTTAAACAATTCTTGATTTGTTTTAAGGAGCACAGTGTTTGCCAAGACCACATTCCACACACCATTACACCACCAGAAGCAGCCTGGCAGTTTGGGTGTATGGATTCATGCTGTTGATGCCAAATTTTGACCGTATCATCTGCATGTCACAGCAGAAATCAAAATTCATGCCACAGTGATGTATTTCCAATTTTCAACTGTCTAGTATCAGTGAGCCTGTGCACATTTGTAGAATGATTCCTGTTCTTGGCTGACCTAAGTGTGGTTTTCTGCTCTTGTAGCCCATCCAGATTTGACATATTGTGGATTCTGAGCTGTTTTGCTGCTCAGCTGCTCAGCATGGTTATTAAGAGTGATTGTTTGGGTTGCCATAGCCTTCCTGTAAGCTTGAACCAGTCTGGATATTCTCCTCTGACATCTCTTATCATCAGGGTGTTTCCACCAACAGAACTGCTGCTCACTGGATGTTTTTTGTGATGTTAAATATTAACTGAAGCTCTGACCTGTATCTGCATGATTTTATGCATTATGCTGCCACAGAAAGCCACTATGCCTCTTTTTTTCTGAATGCATCACAAAAAGAAAGCTGTTAACATTTTATCCAGCTTTTTTCTTATTTTCATGGTTTAAAGAAGAAAAGAACATCAATAACCACATCTAAAACATACACTCTGACTTACAGCTATATTCTATATAATGTCAATTAATATGCAACTGTTTATGATATCAGGCAATATAAAATAGTGAGCTGCAGGCTTTGTTAAAACTGCAGTTTGTTTTTGCTGCCTAATATTTCTTCATGTTATTTCCAGGGGGAAAAACCCTCACTTACTATTTTGTATTCATAAACATTACAAAAGAGATATGTAACATTTCAAAGTAAACATAGAATATGTAGAAAATTATGTTTTTTTTCAGTTGCATTAATTTACTTCTATTTTAAAGACTCAATTAGGTGGCTTTAAAATCTAAGTGCCATCAAATCATTTAAAAGAGAAGCATGGCAGCAAATGTCGTGAAGCTGATGGCACTGTAACATTACACAGGGAGTATGACATTTTTTTAATTGTGTTTCTATTATGAATCTGGCAGGTACACACAAACCTTCACACATATCAGTTAATGGGATATTTTTGGAAATAGAATTTTTCTTTTGCTCAATTAAGTAGTCAACATCACAATTTATTTGCAATTCAACAAGCATTTCTCCTTTCTACATTCAAATATGAGTGTGTGTGTGTGTGTGTGAGAGAGAGAGAGAGAGAGAGAGAGAGAGAGAGAGATTTTCACAGGTATTCAATTGTTGAAAAGGGAAAAAGCTAAAAATGGTTTGCTCCATTATCATTTGGTACTTTTCAGTTCGGCCGAGAAGAAGGCCAGTTAGATTGCCACTTCCCACTGTGATGCAGTAGTCTTTGTTTTTGTTTTGAGCTGTTTGGTGGCCAGAGTGCACTTCCTCATCCTCCCCACATCCGCTGTTGGTACTGTTAATGATATATCATCTTTTCAAGGGCAAAAGAGCCCTAATCTGCACCTTGGCAGATCATGCAGTGGGAGATTTACCCCTTCAAGTCTGATCCTTCTGACTAAAATTCTTTTTGTATATCTATTGCTCTTTACACCATGCTGTGATTCCTGAGGAGAAGCGTTCCTCAGTTATAGACTGTGAGTGAGCAATCGGTGGTCAAATTGACATGGAGAGGAAATTCTCTATCAATCAGTAGCCAACCATATTTTATAGTTTGATACAGTGTCTATAAAAAGTATTTGTGAGTCAAACCTGTATATTCATTGACAAGAATTCTTTAAGGCAGCTGCAGCTGTGTGTAACCTCCACTATTCAGGGAAGGTTTTTCACTTGATTTTGGAGCATGGCTGTGGGGACTTGCCCATGCAGTCACAAGAGCATTAGTGAGATCAGGAAACAAGAAGGACAAGCGTAAGGAGTTCTAGAGTGTAGTCGGCATTCCAGTTCATCCCGGAGGCCTTCAGTAGGGTTGAGGTTAGGGTTCTGTGCAGGTCACTTGATTTCTTCCAAGTAGGGGTGGCGGTGGAAAGGGGACAAGTTAGCAAGTTAGGGGTTAGTTAAGTGTTCACGGAAGAGGTAGGTCTTTAGACATTTTTTGAAGATGGTGACAGATTCTGCTGTCTGGATTGAGGTTGGAAGTTCATTACACCACTGGGGGACAGCCTAATAACTCATTTACTTCCTCCTCAAAAACATTGCCTTTGAAATGCCTCCCATGCAATACAACACGAGAACAAAACATCCAGTCCAGCACACAGTGATATTAAGCACTCCAATGTGCCCACTTTCACAGTTCTCTGGGAAGCACTTCACAAAAGGTGAGAATACATATTTATTTGCTTCCTTTCACGGTTGCATTAGTGCTGTGTAGGTGTTCTTTGGCATATAAGCAGATAGTGTCACTAAAAGCTTTGCCTCTCCACACTCCAACACCTGGCCTCTGAATTCGGTACTCCTCGGCAAAAGGCAGATGGTGAGGATGAAAGAGGAATGAAAGGACAGAACCAATATTAGTCAGATGTCTAAGGTCACTTGGTTTGAGCTAAACTTGACCTAATCATCAGAGATGTCAAGTGCTTTGGAAAGACACAGGAATAACACAGATCTGAGGAAATCACGTCTGTCTTTTTCATCTCAGTAATGTTATTGTAAGGTATAAGATGTGGCTGAATATTAAAATGAATCGTGTAAATTTGCCAGGTTTTCTAATGTCAGGCAGAATTACTTAAACAGTGTTAGTGTTAATTTGTTGTTTAGAGCAAAACACTGCTTTCAACAAAGAGTTCATTACAATCAGTGAGGGAAGGAAAGATAAATCTGCTCTGATTTGAATGCAAGCTCAGCTGATGAAATATTGACAGGTTTGACAGCAGAAACCTCGTTAAGCTACCTGCTTTAGCTATTAAGGCAAATGGTGAACTATGTAATATTAATACGCTTGGCTCTCTCATTTTCATCATCTCTATACTTTCCCAAAGCCATTCAGTGCACCTTACGAATTATTGATGGAGTTGAGTGCAGGACAGGTTTTTATTATCTCTCAGTGGTATTGGAGGTTTAATGATTTGCTCTGTGATTTGCCGACAGCTGGAAGTCTGCTGGATTGGGATAAAACAGACTCTTTCATGAAAGTGATACATCCTTTCCATTTTTCTTTTTTTTTTCCCTGGTTTCATTTGGCACTGTGGATGGAAGTAGCCCATTATGGACTATGAAACCAATAATGACATTTTACACAAAGCTCTGTCATGTAAATTGGTATTGGAGGATATTCAGCAGGCAGTTTTTATAAGAGAGCAGGAGTATTAACTCCAAGTCTGCAGGGCATTACAGAGAAAACACACCTGATGCATCTATCAGCTAATTAACAGTCTTTTGACGACATGATCTGAGTGTGTTAGAGCAGGAAAAACGTTAAATACTCAGTGTAAAGTACCTTAGATTTTGGAAAGTAATGGTGAAATTATGGGGTATATCTCTCAACAGCCTTTTAGTTATTTTCTTGAATAAGATGATAATAGCTTTTTAGGTGTCTTCAGTGCCAGTGTAGACTGATAATAAATTGTTGTAATTCCTCCCCTGTGTGCTTATCATGATCAATCACCTTTTGACCCAACATAATTGGAGGGCAACTGCATTCAGGTGTTCAACTATGTTCCTGAATAATACCTTTTTTCTTTCTTTATTTCTTGATGAAGGACCCAGACCATTAGCCATTTTCTGAGTCACTAGGCAACTTATACATCACCTGTCATTGTTAATATTTAATTACAGAAGGAGGTAGAAAAGTACTTTAGGCTAAGGCATGGCAGGATGGAGCTGATGAGAGCCCCAAGCATCAATTAAAGTGATTTTCGTATGAGGTTCCTGCAGAATGTAGTGTCCAAGAGGAGTCAGTGATGAACCCAATGGCTGCAAGAGGTACGAAAAATAGCTAGTCACATAGAAAAAAACATCCCGTTCATATTAGCATTAGTGATGGAAGGACTTGATAATGTAAAAGATGTTATATGAGGATTATACCATAAGGCCATATATTTATTACATAAACATGTTTTTATGTACACTGATATATTCTAGGGCAAGGCTGTTAAGAGGCCAAGCTGATGTTTGTCATATCACTGTCTAGACTCAATCTTTTAAATAATATTTTTTATTCTTTTATTTTATTAATAATATTTTTGATAACATAATATTGTTAACATGATTATGTTATCCTCAGTCTTGGTGCCAATTTGGTGGTTTCCTTGCTCTAACATATTTGATTCAGCTTTGGAATTTCAGCACTGGAATTTGATTCAGCAAAGGAATATGGGAAATTCAAGGCAAAATTTATCAGTTTAACAGTGCTATTGATTTTCTACGTGGTGCAGTGAGTAACATTACCACTTCACATCTCCAGGGTCCCTGGTTTGATCCTGATGTTGGGTTACTGCCTGTGTGGAATTTCACATTTTCTCCCCATGTTTGCATCAGTTTCCTATGGGTTGTCCAGTTTCTTTCCACTATACAGGTAAGTGAATTACCCCATGGTGTGAATGAGTCTGCAAATGTTTGTGTTCAGGGTGCCCTGCATTTGGACTGACCTCCAGAATTAAGCTGAAGATGAAGATGAATGACTGAATGTTTTTTTTGGATTTCAGCCTGACCCTTTTTTCCTAAATGTTGCTTCAACTTCTTTATACAGTCATTACTTCCCATTCTAGTTGTCTTGTGATATCACAAAACTCCCCTTCTCTTTTGTGTCATGCGTTTTTTTTCTTCAGTTCTCCACGTTCTTTTGTTTATTATGCTATCTACTATGCTAGTCCTGTCTCAGTATTCACTTGTTCTATGTTCTGTGTTTACTTTTGCCTTCTTCCATCCTCTGTGCTGGGGCGCTAAAACGGGATATGCAGTATATGGGGGGGGGGGGGGGGGGGGGGATCAACATTGATCAACATTGATCAATCAACATTGATCTTGCATACCCCTCAGCAAATGTGCAGTTGCGCCCCGTCTCTGTTTCATTGTTCTTTGTAAAGTCTAGAAATATTGTATTTGCGCATTTCTGAGCCTTGTTTCTTTTGTTTTAGTTTTCAAGATTATATTCCATGTTCCATGTTTAATGTTTAAAGCCTTGCTTACCTTATTACTATGCATGCTTATAGATATACATATGGGACCTGAAGCAAGCAGTGAATGTGGGAATTGAACTCCAACATCCCAGAGCTGAAGTTGTTCTATACTGAGGAATGGGCTAAAATTCTTCCCAGCCTATGTTCAGCAGTGATCATCAGTTATTGAAAACCTTTAGTTGCAGTTACTGCTGCACAAGGGAGTCACACCAGATACTAAAAGCAAAGGCTCACATACTTTTGCCACTCATAGATATGTAATATTGGATCATTTTCCTCAATAAGTAAATTACTAAGTATGATGTTTTTGTGTCAGTTGTTTAACTGGGTTCTCTTTATTTACTTTTAGAACTTGTATGAAAGTCTGATTATGGTTTAGGTCATATTTAAGCAGATATATTTGAAAATTCACAAATTTTCAAGCACCACTGTATGCCTATGATCACCCTATCCACCTTTGTAGACTCCATTTTGAACTATGAGGCAGATACCTAGTATGCCCTCAATAAAGTTTATACTTTTGCATCCTGCCCTGTCAACCCGCACAATACATGTGAATTTGTGAATCCTTAGATATTGGAATTCTGTGAAAGCTTGAAACTCTGAGATTGTGTCGATAGAAATCAGAGAATAACTACAAAACCAGTGTGAAATAAATATCCAAAATATTGCGAAAATATCATTTTTCAGTGCATTGAATAAATATGTTTAAGCAATGCTGGAGGTTATGTAAGACATTTATGTCAAGACATAAAGATGAAATGTGACATGAAAAGGGTTTCTTGCAAGTTATTATTTTGTCTTTCTTAACAAAACACTCATGAATTTCATGAAATATATTCTATTAGTTCCCCTGCCATTTTATCTTTTGAGAGAAATATTTGATGTATCTAATTTTTATAGGAACATGGAATTGTGAGCTCTTCAGCTGAAGTGCTGGTGCTCCATTTGCATTCATAACTATTTTGAAGCACCATTATATTACTTCACTTATTTAACTTATTCACTTATTTAAGCACATATACCGGACAAATAATTTATTTTAATGCCCTCAGACTAAAGTGGTAATAGAATTTGCATTTATAACTGTTATTAAGCACTATGAAGTACTACTTTCATGTGTCATACATGCATTGTTAGTTAAAACAAATAACTTGCAAGCTAAAGATAAAAAAAGTAACATTTACAATAATTAATAATAACAATCCTAATCAGTCTGCCTATAATGATAATCAGTGTATACTCAATGTTCATGTAAATGCAAAGCCTCACAGGTATTCACATACCCGTTTCACAGTTGGTATAGTGTTTTAAGGGTGATGTGCAGTACAATTTCTTCTCCAAACATGGCATGTAGTGTGACAGCCATACAGTTAAATTTTGCTCTTGACCAGACTACGCTCTCCCAGTATTTCATATGCTTCTCCAAATGAGTTGTAGCAAACTTTAAACAAGCTTCGACATGACTTTTCTTTAGTAATGGAGTTCCTGTTAAAAGCGAACTCAACATTGCATTTAGTATAACAGTATGGGAGCGCCCTTGTGCATGCGACCGGTATCTGAAGCTTGTGTAAAATCATGCCTCTATTTATAGGCCTGCCATGATCAGGTGACTTGGCAATTAAACGTGTTGCATGATATAAATATGGCACCTGTAAACCGCGCTGTCAGCCTTATTATCTTCAGCGAGACTGCATGTCGGTTTTTTGTGTAAAGAACCAAAAGACGCTTCATTTCCTCTCTATCTTTTTTCAAAATCTCAGAACTTTTCTATCCCTTTAAAAAAAGAGAAGAAAAAAAAGGAATGTGCGAGAGAGAAAAATATGAGTGAGAGAATTCAGGAATTGTGTTACGGCATGCTCCCGTTTCATCACAGGGAGTAGTGCACACTTTCTGTGTGAAGTGTCTAGGGGGTGGAGCATGCGATGGCAGCCTCGAGAGGCTGCGCATTGGAACGCCTACATCAGGCAGCTCTGCTCGCGACTTGCTCTCTTCTTGGAGGCAAAAGCGAGTTGGGTTTCAGAGCCTCACGAATCTGGGCTGGCCGCTGCCGAGGCAGCCAGGCAACTCAGGTCCGAGGGATCTCTTATGGATCCGGAAGAGGAGCCGGAGATGAGCGCTGCTCTATCTCTTGCTCTGTCTTCCAGGTCTGGCTCTCGGCTGGATTTTGGAGCTCGAGTCACGACTCCTCCTTCCACTATGGAAAGCCAAAAGGGAAAAAAATAGAAAAAAAAACGCACACACAAAAATAATAGTAATAATTCCTCTCTGACTCCGAGGAGCCAGAATGGTGTACTAAAAACTGAGAGCAGCATAGAAAGAGCTGCTTGACGTGATTACTGAGTCTGGATGAGCTTTTTTCTCCCCAGTGAAAGTAAATCCCTCACACTGCAGAAAACTCCCCTTTCTTCCAGAAGTGCATGACAAAATATCAGTCTTCTGGCAGAAAACCAAGCATAAGCCGTTTATTATAACTCCACGATGTTGGATTATTCGGCATTGTGGGAAATGAACGGCATTGGCTATTTAGCTATGCTGAAGGTGGAGGAGGTGCTTGTGAGCTACCTCTCTCCATCGAAGGCAGGTAATTTAGGGTGGCCGTCTTTGCCATCCAAGCCACCGTGTAAGGCCACCATGGCATTGGTGGGCAAGGCCTATGCAGTAGTAGTCTTGCTTGTGGGCCAGCACTAGTGCCAGGTAGACCCAGAAGGTGAGTATGGCAGCCTGCCAACCACCGCAGACAGCCAGGGGAACCGGGAGGCCATAGTTGCAGCCTGCTACTAGGCCTGATCTGGGAATGATCATAAAGGCCAAGCAGACAAATAAGAGCGGTCCTGAGGGGCCGTGGAGGGACGTATCAGGGGACATGGTTGTAAGGGCAGTTAGCCCCAGTGCGACTGTACGGCCTCCCCTATCCAAGGCTGTCCCAAGTTTTTAGTGTTCTCTGGTCAGCGAGCTGCCACAGGGTAACAAAAATCTGATGATTTCCCTCCAATAGAATGTGGAATATTTAACATCACTAAAAGACCATCTGGCAGCGTGGAAACTACTGCCAAATGTGTCTCTATGGGTCCTGTCTAGCGTAGAAAAGGGTTACCGGATCCAGTTTATAGCTCGACCCCCCCGGTTCAGAGGTGTGCTCACCACAGTAGTCAGCACAGACCAGAGGCTGATGTTAGCACAGGAAGTAAGACCACTCTTGGACAAAGGGGCAATAGATATGTACCCCGTTCCCTGATGGAGGGAGGTTTTTACAGCCATTATTTCCTGGTCCACAAAAAATATGAGGAGTGTGTGGCCAATTTTAGATATGCGTCATCTGAACTGTACTCTTCGGACATATAGTTTCAAGATGCTGATGCCCAAACTTATTGTTCCACAGATTCAGTTTGAGGACTGGTTTGTGACAATAGATCTAAAAGGTGCATATTTCCACATAGAAATATTGCTAGCTTTATCCCCTTATGCCTTCACAAAGTGTGTGCATGTCATTCTGGCTCCATTGAACATCGAGATGTTGTTCTCACCCACATGAAGAGCTTGGAGCTCAAGTTGAACCTTAGAAAAGTATGCTTTCTCCAGTGCAGTGGACAACTTTTCTAGGGGTTATAGGATTCTATTACGATGAGGGCATTTCTATCCCCAACATGCGTAGGGTCAATCCTATAAACATTGAGCAAGATAAAGCTGGATCGTGGCATCCACTCCGGTCTTTATGGGAGACTATTGGAGCTTATGGGCAGCCAATGTAATAGCATTGGGCCTATTGCACAGGAGACCAAGGACCGTGCCATCAGCCTCTATTATCTGAAGTGAAGACACAATTCAAGGGAATGTCCCAGTATGACAAAGCTACGCAGCATCTCGTTCCCTTCTCAGGGAACAGGGTTAACCCAGATGTTCCATTTCAATGGGAACTCCACGTAGCGTGAGTTCAACCCTGTGGGAACGAGAAGATACAAGCCCGACGGTCACTGCAAGACACTCGAGCCCGGGGCTGAATGTATATCCAGGCTGTTATATTGAATGAATGTGTGTGGCATAGACCACCCTGCCGCAGAACACACATCCTGTAAGGATACCCCTTTGGACAAATCCTTCGAGGAGGCAACCCCCCTAATGGAATGAGCCCTTATGCCCAGTGGCGTAGCAAGACCGTGCACCTCATAAGCCATAGAGATTGCTTCCACTATCTAATTAGAGATGCACTGCTTTGACAGAGCATCACCACTACTGCTCCAATTTATGCCACTGGCCGGAGCGGTGGACATAAGTACAGAGAGGCTTTACTGTAAACAGTCAGTGCAATTTGGTGTGAGGAACGTAGAAGTGCAGAAAGCCTGCAACACTACTGGCTGGGCAGCATATGTAGGCACTTTACGAATATAATCCAGCCTAGGATACAGGAAGGCCTTGGCTAATCCAGGGGTAAAGTCAAGGCAGGGAGGGGCAACAGAGGGAGCTTGTAGATCTCCTACTCACTTGAGAGATGTCAGGGCCAGCAGAAGAGCTAACTTTAGTCAGAGTGAGAAGCTTCTCAGAGGCTGAATCTGAGGGCTCGAATGGGGCACCTTACAGACCTTCCAGAACCACAGAAAGGTCCCAGGAAGGTATGCGTGGCCTGCAGAGGGGCCTCAGCTTCCTGATACCATGCATAAACCTCGAAGTTAGAGGATGTTGCCCGACAGAGGCTCCATTAACAGGGGTGTGGCTGGCTGAAATGGCATCCACGTAAACCCTGATTATAGAAGGAGCCCACCCCACTGAGAAACGCTTGAGGCAGAAGATCCCTGTGGATGGGAGTCTCCATCTAGCAGGAATATTATCTCTGAGAACCGTATTCGAGCTGGCCAATAAGGTGCTACTAGCAGCAGATGTAGACTGTCTTGGCGAAGTCTCGCTAGAACTTGTGGGATCAGAGCAATCGGGGGAAAAGCATATAGATGTGACCTCGGCCACATGTGCATCATGGTGTCCAGTCCTAATGGTGCGCAAGGAGTGAGGGCGAACCACAGCGGGCAGTGTGTTGTCTCCTCAGAGGCGAACACATACATTTCCACTTGGCTGAATCTCTGCCATATGGACTCCACTACTTGTGGATGGAGCCTCCAACCCCCAGGCCTCAGCCCCTGCCTCAACAGGATGTTTGCCCCCACATTCCAGCTACCCAGAATGTGCATTGCACTCACTGACAATAAACGTCCCTCTGCCCAGAGAAGAATTAGTTGCGCCTGCCTGAACAGGGGCGTGAACTTAACTCTCCCTGGTCGTTTATATATGAGACCACCGCTGATTTGTCTGTCACAAGTAACACATGGTGACCTCTTAATTGAGAAAGAAAGAACTTCAGTGCTACAAATATGGCCTGCATCTCTAGGTGATTCCCCACTCCAGATGAGGGATGCTCAAAAAGATCTGCCCAAGATCCATGAGGCTTTAAAACCCAATTCCCTTCGACCAAGAAGAGAGCAAGCTGCGAGTGGAGCTGCCTAATTAAGGTGTTCACAATGCACACTATCAGGGCTGCTGTGGCATGCCCCCCCCCCCCCCCAAGCCACCCCCCCCCCACACGCATTCTTTGTTTCTTCTTTTTTTTTAAAGGGACATAAATTAAGAGATCTTTCTTTAATTTTTTAAAGCGATAGAGAGGAAATGAAGCGTCTAATGACTGTACCAAGCTTGTAGTGTGGAAATGTCTTTTTTTGTAGGTTGTATGGAAATATATATTTCCAGCATACATTTACAGGATGGCAGTAAATTTTTTTCACATGTAGCATGGCACTGCATTTTTTATAATAATAAACAACAGCAAATGCTCCAGCATGGGTTCTTTGATAGCTAAATAGAAATATAGAACTATTATTACTATTATTATATAAATATATAAGTCAATTTAGCATTTACTACAGTAGTAGTTATTACTAGGGTAGTTATTGTACTTTGTATTCATGATTATCTATTGTTACAGAGAAGAAGAAAATGTTCCTGATCTTCCTCACACTTCTTCTGAGGCCTTCTCCCCCACCAACCACATGGAGATTTCCACTGCAAAACTGACAGCTCCATCTACCCCCTAGAGAAGTCAGAAAAGAGGGCTCACTCCGGTGTCACTCATTTGAGCCATTAAGAGGGTCCATGCTCCTGCACCTATAACACAACCTGAACAGGACAGGTGGTACAATACTAATGAGGATGATGTGCCTCCTGTACATCACATTTCTCCTGCCTACACTCCTGGAGTACAGCTTGATAGCCACTAGCAGCACACTTCTCTAGAGCTGTTCTAGTTATTATTTTTTTAGATTTGTGGAGAAAGGACAAACTACATAATTTTCCATTCCCAACCTCTGTCCTGGCATTCTACAGATTTCAGGCAATATTCTCGATCCTGTGCAAGAGCCACGTCAAAGATGATGAGCAGAATGACAGGCTAAAAGGAACCTCTGACTATGATTGTCTTTTTATGTGAAGCCCAACAGAATGCACCTCTTATTGACATGCAGGGTGTACTACCAGCCTCACCAGAACCTGGCCATCAATGAAAGAATGGTAACCACAAGGTCTAGAATTGTGGATTTTGGGAGTTATGAAGCCATAAGTTCAGCGTGTCTCAGCCAGCGGCGGCTGAAGCTGTCAGAGACATGTCACAGGTGGCAGACAAGAGGTAAACAATTGACAATTGTAAACACCTAAACCTCTGCCAAGAGAGATAAAGCCTCAGCTGGGAGAAAACACTGTGTACTGCCTTCAAAGTACAGCAAGACTGTTTACAAATGCAAGTCATGTGATGTGTTCCTATGTACTATATTAGACCATCTTTGTTTCAGTGAGTGGGGATGATGTCAAGAACAGCCAAACTCAATGATGTGCACTAGACTCTGACTCTTTTTTTAGAGTTTTTTAGAGACTGACTTTCTTTTTTTTTTCTTTTCTTTTTTTTTTTTTATTATTCAGATTTTTGCACTTTTGTGCATGTTTTGCATGTACTAGTTTATATTTTGCACTTTCATATTTTTTGTAAATAGTTATTTTTGCCTCCTAAAATCCAATCCCATGTTCCTGTCATAGGAAGTGGAAACAGCACCTTCTGCATGCCTATATTACATATGTGACTGATTTCAATAAAGGCTAAATGAGATGAGTAAGTTTCAAACTTTTTATTTGTGAAATTGCACATTTTGTAGCTAATAGTTTCTTGCATTTCCAAGTTGTTATTTAATTTTGTGCCATTTGGATATATTTTTTATGTATTTTGTTTGTGGTTTGTGCCATCTGGATATGTTCTATTTGTGTAATAAGCACATCTTCATGATTTCTTAACATTTGCATCCTATGCTTTCACTTTACTTAAAGCCACCAATGATGCATTTATAATGGCTAGTAATTGTATTATAACTCACAATAAGTATTTATAAGGCAGCACAACACAACTATCAACAATATAAAATAATTCACTTATTGTACATAGAAATAGATCTGCATTACTAATAAGTCATTATAACTACAATATAATAATGTTATAAAAATGCAGGCTGCATTTTTATGAATACATTAATGGAACCATAAGACTAACTAATTAAGGCATTTATAATGCATATTAAGCTCATCTTCATGATTTCTTAACATTTGCTTTAGGAAACTGCACCCTATACTTTTAATTTACTTAAAGCCATCAATGATGCATTTATAAAGGTTAGTAATTGTATTATAACTCACAATAAGTAATTATAAGGCCGTTAAACACAACTATCAACAACAATATAAAATAATTCACTTAATGGATCTAGAAATAAATCTGCTTTACCAATAAGTCATTATAAGTATAATATAACAACATTATAAAAATGCAGGCTGCATTTTTATGAATACATTAATGGGACCATAAGACTGACTAATTAATACTTATAAATTGGTGCATAATGCCTTATGAACATGGGCACTGAAAAAGCAAATGTATCACTTATAAGTAAGCATAACAGTAATATAAATGGAGTTATAACTGTTATTATAATGAAGTATAGGTCTTTATATGTTTTAGAAACATGTTTATAGAGCAGTAATACTTGCTTATAAATAATTATAAATAGGGCTATAATTCATTATAAGTATGGGCTTCATAGAAAGTGTTAGCAAAATTATTTTGGAATCTCTTATGTATGTGTAACAAAGGCCCCATATAAATACCCTTTAAATAAAGCATTAGCTTTTCTTTTTAGGTTTCATCTGATCTAAACATAAGAACTGACATTTTGCCTCATGTTTTGTGAAAGCAGTGTTAATATCTTATCTATAAAGAACAAGGTGACCTTTTGTCAATTTACTGATGTGACTGCCTATACCAAGTCAAGGAACAATCATATAATGAACAAAAACTCCTGAAGAGAATAGAAGATGATACCGTCTTCCTTTGTTTGCACTGACATTGATTTTTGTTTGTACTTTGTAATGAAAGTCCATGGTTCATGGTGTGCCTCATTAATCAATTAAGAGCTAATTTGTGGCAGTCCTGAACAACCCTTCGGAAAAACGCCACAGGTGCGGACTAGCTTCTTAGTTGGAATAAAAATAATAAATGAGTGAATTAAAGAAAAAAAAAAACTATGAAGAAACTGTGAAGAACAGAAGGAAACATAGATATAAGTAGATGAAAGCTAGCATATATATATATATATATATATATATATATATATATATATATATATATATACATATATATATATATATATATATATATGTACCTTGTGTTTTACCACCTACCTGAAGTGTCCAAGAGATAGAGAGGAGTCAGTGCCTCTCCACTTCAATACTGCATGTCCCTATGTCACCTTTTGTTTAAAACCAGTAATGTTCATTGACATCTGTTGTGTTTTGCATCACAGGTGTGTGTATATATATATATATATATATATATATATAATATCTGTTAATTAGTGTGATAAATCCTTTATGACTCTGGCATTTAATTTGAAGGTATGAGGTTTACTCATACTGTTGGAGCCCTCATTGTTGGAATTTGGCAGCAATAATGAGCTTACATTGTGCACATGACATTATACATTACTGTGTCTGGCTACAGACAACAATAGTATATAGATGGATCTTGTTTTGGTCAGAGCACTCAGTGGGATATAATAAAGAATTCATCATCATCTTCAGTAACCACTTTATCCTGGTCAAGGTCACAGTGAAGTTAAGGTATTATCTAACTTCCGGATTGTAGCTTAGCTTAACCAAATGAATTGGAACTAGCATTTAAAAAGAACTTACTAATTAATTAACGTATACAGTGTGGTCCAAAAATCTGAGAGCACTAGTGAAAATGCTTTTATTTTGCTATTCTAATTTAATACAACAGTTTTAAATTAGAAATTATATTACTGACAACAACTTGAGTGGAAAGTAGAATCTTTGAAATATTTATATGAATTGCAGAGTTTGCTGTAATAACATTGTGCACTCAAGCTGGCATGGATTCCACAAGTTTGTGTAAATCCTTATGATCCATTTTAGATCAAATCTATTGAGTGTTAATATTAACAATATGAGAAATTTGCTTATATTTAAATATGGACGACATAGTGCAAATTGTGAATATTAAATATTCAAGATATTTAACATGTATTTTCTTTGTTTTAAATATTCAAAATTCTAAAGTCTTCTATTTATTAAAAATTTTAAATAAAAAAAAATCCTTAAATTTTCAATGTGGTCTCAGACTTTTGGACCCCACTATATGAAATATCAGCAAATATTTTTGATTTACATATCTCACTACATTTTATTTTATTTTAATCAGGCTTTAGCCTAGCCTCGACAATGTGCACAAATGTACTAAAACATAAAAAGCATTTAAAACAATAATAAAAAAAACTGTTGAACTTACTTCTTGCATACTTACTTCTGCTACTACTACTACTACTACTACTACTAATAATAATAATAATGGAGTGGTGTGCCAATCAGGGCATACAGTCATGTGAAAAAATAAGTCCAGCCCATGGTAATTTATTTTGTTTATTTTTTATTTTTTATTTATTTTATTTTTTTTACATATTTGGATGAGAAAACATTTGCTCCTTTTTGAAGCAGTGCCTTTATCCAATCATTTATTCCACAGAAATATCAATAGATTTGATATACTTCTGTGGAAAAAGTAAGTATGCCTTTGGCCTCAGAAGCTAGTATTGCCCCCTTTTAATAGAAAGCTGTTCTTATTGTAGGTGTTTTGCATAATTGTCCACCACGCCACAACTCTTCCATGCAATATTCTTTCAGTTGTAAGATGTTTGAGGGTTTTCTTGCACGTACTGACAGTTTCAATTCCCCCAAAACATTTCAAAGGGGTTTAAAACAGGGCTTTGAGCAGGCCATTCAATAACCTTCCATTTATTATTTTTGAGCCATTCCTTGGTGGAGTTCCTAGTGTGCTTAGGATAACTATCCTGTTGAAAGGTCCTCTTTTGTTCAACTTTAACTTTCAGACAGATAGCCTCACATTATTTTAAAGTACTCTTTGATATTATGCAGAATTCATAGTTGAATCAATGAATGCAAGCTTTCCAGTCCCTGAGGAAGCAAAGCAACTCCAAACAACAACATTTCCACCACCGTGTTTTACAGTTGGTATGAGATGCTTCTCCTGAAAAGCTGTCTTTGGTCTGCACCAAACATGTCTGCTGTTAATGTGCCAGTGCACATTATTCCTAAAGTCCTGTTCTTTGCTTATATGCTCATTAGCAAACTGTAGTCTTGCAAAGGCTTTTTCCTGGCACCCCTCACATGCAGTCACTTTTTGATTGTAGAAGCATGCACTTTGACACCAACAATTACAAGACTTAATAGCAGATACTGTGATTAAATTTGGGGGTTCTTGGAGACTTCTTTTTGCTTCAGACAGTCTGCTTTTGAGCTGAATTTGCTGGGATGGCCAGTCCTGGACAAATTGGCAGAAATCTCCGCCATTTGTAGATTATTTTCCTTAAAGTGGAATGAAGGATTTCAAATAATTTGGAGATCTTTTTAAATCCTTCCCAGCAAACACAGTACGTTCTGATGACATCACCAGTTAGTCATATTTTTGTCAGCGTGACATTACTTTATGACAATATTGTGACCACGTGTTCGTAAAGTTAAATTTTTTGATAATCTTGGCTAACGGTCCAGAAGCATCATGACCATGTCCTCAAAAAACGTCACTAACTAGTCCCATCGAGAATGTTGTGGAGATGTGGTACCCTGGTATCCAGATAACTTTCTGTCATTCAGTAAACACAGTATGTTCTAATGACGTCACCAGTTAGTCTCTTTTAGTCAGCCTAATCATTTTATGACAGTGTTGTTACCACGACTTGGTAAAGTTCCTTTATTAATACATATAATCTTAGCTAACGGTCCAGAAATGTTGTCACAACGTTCTCAAGAAATGTCATTAACTAGTCCCAGTGAGAATGTTGTGAAGACGTTGTAGCCTGATATCCAGAAAACTTTGTCATTTTATCTTTGTTCAGATTTGGATATAATATTATAATATGGGAAATGTATTAAATGTATCAAACATTTTTTCTTAAGTAGCCAAAATAATCAATCTCTAAATTTTATTATCCTTTGATATCATTTGTTATACATCAATGGCAAATATCTGCCAGCAAAAGGGCAATTTACAACAATTACCAAACATTTTGCTTAGTAAATGTGTCACGCTTCGTGACATAACAGAGATAAGGTAAGATGCAATCGCAGTATGAACAGGTTTATTTAAGAGAGAGACAGGCAGACAAATCCAAAATGTGATCCACAAATGTAATCCAGTAACATGCAAAGTTCAGGCGATCGGCAAACAGGCATAAAGGGGCAAGGGAGGAATCAAGGTTGCGGTCACGGAAATACAGGGTCAAGGAACAAAACAAGAAACATGAACAATAGCGTGGGACTGGTAGCGGAGAAACCAGCGTGAACAAAACTAACGAACCTAAACATGAACCTAAACATGAACCATGAAACATGACATGACATGAACTATGACTATGGTTATCTATCGTAAGGACTCTAAACTAAGCTACTATAACTCAATATTCCGTGCCCTGTGCTGGGAGGCGTGCGGTATATATACAAACATAATCAGCCTCGTAATGGCTGACGGCTGAGGGCGATTCAGATACACATGAAACAACAACCAATGACAGAACGGGGAGGAGACATAACAGAAACATAAACAAATGCATGTGTCGAAATGTCACGATTGTCCACAAGGGAAAAGCAGGTGCTCGCACACCTGCAACTGCACGCGCGCTCACATGCTCCACAGCGTGCTGCTTAAAGGGGAACTCATGACAGAACCCCCCACAAGGGCACTCCTCCTGGAGTGCCATGAAACATCCATCTCCATTGGCGGCCCCGGCCCCCTGGGCAGAATGTCCCAAGCAGAGCCTGGAGACCGCACGGCGTTCTTGGCGAAACAAAAAAGCAGAGCGATGTACACGGCAGAGCAGGAAAGCAGAGCGACATCCTCGGCGGAGCAGGGAAGCAGAGCGACGTCCTCAGCGGAGCAGGGAAGCAGAGCGACGTCCTCGGCGGAGCATGAAAGCGGAGCGACGTCCTCGGCGGAGCAGGAAAGTGGAGCGACGTCCTCGGCGGAGCAGGAAAGCAGAACGATGACCACAGCGGGCAGACAGGCTGAGCGAAGTCCTCGGCAGAGCATGAAGGCAGAGCGACGTCCTCGGCGGAGCAGGAACACAGAGCGACATCCTCGGTTGAACAGGGAAACAGAGCGACGACCACAGCCAGGCAGACAGGCTGAGCGAAGTCCTCGGCGGAGCATGAAGGCAAAGCGACAACCACAGCAGGGCAGGCAGGCTGAGCAAAGTCCTCGACGGAGCCTGAAAGCGGAGCGACGTCCTCGGCTGAACAGGGAATCAGAGCGCTGTACTCAGCAGAGCAGGGGAGCAGGGCGACGTCCTCGTTGGAGCATGAAAGCGGAGCGACATCCTCGGCGGAGCAGGAAAGCGGAGCGACGTCCTCGGCAGAGCAGGAAAGCGGAGCGCTGTACTCAGGAGTGCAGGAAAGCGAAGCGAAGTCCCCTGTAAGGCCAGGGAGAGGAGCGTGGGTCTCCGTGAGGCCAGGGAGAGGAGCGTGGGTCTCCGTGAGGCCAGGGAGAGGACCGTGGGTCTCCGTGAGGCCAGGGAGAGGAGCGTGGGTCTCCTCGAAGCAGGAGGGGGGAACGATGTTCGCCATGGAGCAGGGAGACTGAGCGACATCCACAGCTGAGCAGGGAGGCTGTGCGACGTCCACAGCTGAGCAGGGAGGCTGAGCGACGTCCACAGCTGAGCCGGGAGGCTGAGCGACGTCCACAGCTGAGCCGGGAGGCTGAGCGACGTCCACAGCTGAGCCGGGAGGCTGAGCGACGTCCACAGCTGAGCCGGGAGGCTGAGCGACGTCCACAGCTGAGCCGGGAGGCTGAGCGACGTCCACAGCTGAGCAGGGAGGCTGAGCGACGTCCACAGCTGAGCAGGGAGGCTGAGCGACGACCTCAGCTGAACAGGGAGGCTGAGCGACGTCCACAGCTGAACAGGAAGGTTGCAGCTCTGGAGTTGAGATCTCCTCCTAGATCTCAGGCTGGGGCTCTGAGGTCACCAGGTGAACCCTGGGCAAGGGCAGAACTTGGCTGTGCGTGTCAGCAGACTCGGGCGTGAGCAGAACTTGGCTGTGCGTGTCAGCAGACTCGGGCGTGAGCAGAACTTGGCTGTGCGTGTCAGCAGACTCGGGCGTGAGCAGAACTTGGCTGTGCGTGTCAGCAGACTCGGGCGTGAGCAGAACTTGGCTGTGCGTGTCAGCAGACTCGGGCGTGAGCAGAACTTGGCTGTGCGTGTCAGCAGACTCGGGCGTGAGCAGAACTTGGCTGTGCGTGTCAGCAGACTCGGGCTTTGGCAGAACTTGGGTGGTTGAGTCGGTAGTCTTGGGCGTGGGCTGAACTTGGGCGACCGGGTAAGTAGACTTGGGCGTGGGCTGAACTTGGGCGATTGGGTCGGTAGCCCTGGGCATGGGCAGAACTTGGGTGACCGGGTCAGTAGACTTGGGCATGGGCTGCACTTGGTCAGCAGGTTTGGACTTGAGCATGACTTGGTTAGCAGGCTGGGACATGAGCATGACTTGGTCAGCAGGCTTGGACATGAGCATGACTTGGTCAACTTGGTAAGGAGGCTTGAACCTGAGCATGACTTGATCAGCAGGCTTGGACCTGAGCATGACTTGGTCAACTGGGTCAGCAGGCTTGGACGTGAACAGAACTTGGTCAGCAAGTTTGGACTTGAGCATGACTTGGTTAGCAGGCTTGGACATGAGCATGACTTGGTCAACTGGGTCAGCAGGCTTGGACGTGAACAGAACTTGATCAGCAGGCTTGGACGTGAGTGGAACTTGGTTAACTGGGCTGGACATGAGCGGAACCGGGTCAGCAGGCTTGGACTTGAACGGAACCTGGTCAGCAGATTTGGACTTGAGCATGACTTGGTCAGCAGGCTTGGACATGAGCATGACTTGGTCAGCAAGCTTGGACATGAGCATGACTTGGTCAGCAGGCTTGGACATGAGCATGACTTGGTCAACTGGGTCAGGAGGCTTGAACCTGAGCATGACTTGATCAGCAGGCTTGGACATGAGCATGACTTGGTCAACTGGGTCAGCAGGCTTGGACGTGAACCTGACTTGGTCAACTGGGTCAGCAGGCTTGGACGTGAGCAGAACTTGGTTAACAGGCTTGGGTGTGCGCCGAGCTTGGTTGTCCGTGTTAACATCAACTTGGTGGCTCATCCGCTCATAATGCATGTGGAATGGAAGATCAGCACTGTTCGCCACATTAACTCCCTTCAACAGCTCATCCAAGTTGTAGCTCTGCCCTGGTTCTCCAAACTCCCTCAGAAACAGGTCCGAAAACTGCCTACTGTCCTCCAGTACCTGGGGTCTCATGGCTGCTACTCGCTGTGCCCACTTGCGAGCTGGGCCAAAAAATCGGGACATCATGAACTTAATCCATTGTCTCTCCCTTGGCTTCGGGTCAAACAGGCTTGAGAAGTAACTCTGGCAGTCTATCATAAAATAGTCCGGATAACCAAAGAAGCCATCATACCAATCGGGAAGGTCCATGAAAGTCCATTGTGAAAACTGCATAGAATCCAGGGCGGGGATGATTGGCGTGGACCTCCGGGTTCTGCATCCTCTTCGTTCTCGTGCTGCATCCATGATGGGCGGAATATTCTGTCACGCTTCGTGACGTAATGGAGATAAGGTAGGATGCAATCGCAGTATGAACAGGTTTATTTAAGAGAGAGACAGGCAGACAAATCCAAAACGTGATCCACAAACGTAATCCAGTAACATGCAAAGTTCAGGCGATCAGCAACCAGGCATAAAGGGGCAAGGCAGGAATCAAGGTCGCGGTCACGGAAACACAGGGTCGAGGAACAAAACAAGAAACATGAACAATAGCGCGGGACTGGTAGTGGAGAAACCAGTGTGAACAAAACTAACGAACCTAACCATGAAACGACATGACATGAACCATGACATGAACCATGACATGAACCATGACATGAACCATGACATGAACCATGACATGAACCATGACATGAACCATGACATGAACCATGACATGAACCATGACATGAACCATGACATGAACCATGGTTATGGTTCTCTATCGTAAGGACGCTAAACTAAGCTACTATAACTCAATATTCCGCGCCCTGTGCTGGGAGGCGCGCGGTATATATACAAACATAATCAGCCTCGTAATGGCTGACGGCTGAGGGCAATTCAGATGCACATGAAACAACAACCAATGACAGAACGGGGAGGAGACATAACAGAAACATAAACAAATGCACGTGTCGAAATGTCACGATGGTGCACAAGGGAAAAGCAGGTGCTCGCGCACCTGCTCGTGCCCGCGCGCTCACATGCTCCACAGCGCGCTGCTTAAAGGGGAACTCGTGACAAAATGGTGATTATTTATAATATTATATAGTATCTTTTGAATGAAAGAGTTTATTAAATGAAGGCACAAGACTTCTCTTTGAAGTTTAAACTGTTAGCAGCACGCAGAATCAGATTTTTGCCCATGTGCCTAACATTGCCAGTAGTCGCCGATTTCCAAGGACAGACAGACACTGAGGAAAAGGTAAGCGCTATAAATCTATCTTTATTCATAAATTTTGTCCATGTAACATTTAATTTCGCTCCAGGTGTTGAATGTGTTGTATTTGTATGTGTTGTATTTGTATGTCTTTCAAACTTAATTTCATAATGAAATGCCCTGTTTTGTTAATTTGCGCATAAACGAGAGACTTGTGAGGTGGCCTGAGGTAAAATCTGAGATAGATTTTTACTTCCCTTTTAGTTATAAATTGGCCACTTAACACGATAAACTAAACTATTATCACATTTTCTAAACTACAACACTAGTTGAGTGTTAATTTTACATTATGACTGCTGCTTGCACTTGATCCATGACACTCAGGCTCACACATTTTATATATGTGTCGGACTTCCCGGCTAACATAGTTATGTTGTGAAGTCATGACTGGACCAGAGCGAACCTGACCATATTCAGCCTGTTTTTTATTTTTTTATTTATTTACCTCAGCCTGTTAACCCCACCCACATTACATTACTAATTCAGTTAACTTTCCTGATGTACATTTTGCCGTTAGTGCAGTTGCTGAAAAACTAAACTTAAACTTCAACTGTGCTCCTAAAATTTAGATTTTGCTCTTAGGTTTTTGTAATTAGGAGCACACGTGCTCCTTTAAAAAAAATTGTAAGTATAATATCTACCCTAATGTGTAGTTAATTTCTGTAAAACTAAAATATACTTTTCATTTTCAGCCGCAAGACCAGAGACAGGCTCCACAGCAGCAACAACACGGTGACAGTGATGATGGGACATTTCTGCATTTTGTAGAATAAGGATTTAAAAAAACAACAACAACAACTTTGGTTACATTAATTTATTAATTTATATGCTTACTTATTTTTGAATTGACAATATTTATGAAGTAAATTTTTTGTCCTGCGTTTAGTTTTTATTTCATTTATTTATTTATTTACCATTTTCAATGGTATTATCTTAGTATGTTTAGATAAAATGACAAAATGCTGATGAATAAATTCTATAAATGTGTTGCTGACTGTTGTGTGTTCTTGATGTTACTTGAGGCACAAGTGTGTCTTATGAGTACATTTTGAGATGATGGGTTGAATAGAAATTCCACAACAAATACCATTATAATTGCATTGTTTTAATTGCTTCCATCAAAACCAATACAATTTCCATTAAAAACATTTGATTTTGAAGGCAGGGAATGAAAGCCAGTCCTATATGGGTTGCAAAGTAAACAAATTCTCTTGCTGTCCATACAGTAATCAGAGAATTGCATATCCAACCCTGACCAAAAGGAGTGAGACATGTTAGAAATAAAGAAGTTGAGGCTGACGAATTGTCATGGGAGACATATAAGCAGCCGATCATATATTCTTGAGTTGTGATTGAAAGGATTAAATGATTAGACTCCCACCATGGTCGTTGGGACGTACTCGCTACTTTCCAGCAACATACTATAAGCTGTAACGTCTCCACGACGAATATGGGAATCACAAGGTTACGTGGCTGGAACAATATTTGGTATGGCGCTGTGACTAATATGGTCCGATCTGGTTACTTCTTTACAATGTTCCAGTTTAGTCATTGGGACGTACTCACCACATTCGGACAAGGTACAACTATAATGTCGCCATGACGAATACGAGAATCACAAAGTTATGTTGCTGGAACGTAAATTGGTTACATCATTGTGACGAATATAGTCCGGTCACGTCTTCACAAAGTTACTGTGTTAGCTGGGTTGCCAGACTCATAGGTATCCACAACCTTTTTTTCTGAAGGCTTTACAGAACTCTTTAGATCTTGGCATGACTCCACATACCACAATAGCAAAGGGAACACCAGTGACTTGCTAGTCACATTTTCACTTGTGGAAATCATGTGATGCTGGCATTGTGTGTGGCTTGCAGTCTGCTCCATCATGTGTCTTTTAGTTGTCTATTTTAATGTGTTTTTGGTTTCTGTTATTTCAAGCTGTTTTGCCTCATACTATATGACCATCAAATTTTTAACCAAGTTCAGAGAGGCCCATTGTACTCCCCCCCTCCCTTGCTTGCATCTCTACCTGCATGTTTACGCCGAACTCCATGCTCCTTACCTGGGAAAAGATGCCGCAAAAGACAGGGAAAACGGGTAGTCTTTGCTGTAAAGATCAAGCTCCTGTTGGTATCAAAAGGGACTTCAGTCCTTGTTTGGTCATCCCTAATCATGATCTGGATCTTAGACGTTTTGTCCTCTGGTATCCATTGGATTCTGTTCATTCCTGGTTTATTCCAACTGCCCCGACTGCCTTTGATCAGCTGCCCCAGCACCGTTTGCCTCGTCTTCATCGTGGTGGTGTGTATGCAATCTATACTTGCTGTGTCAGACCTCACAGGCGATGGCCCAGTGTGGGTAAGGATGGCTTTGGTCAATGCAAGATCAGCGGTAAATAAGACTTTTATCCTCAATGACTTCTTTACTTCGCATTCCTTTGATTTTCTATTTGTCATGGAAACCTGGTTTACTGCTGGGGATTTTAGTCCATTTTCAGAATTATTGCAGACGGATGCATTTCACAGTTTTGAACTTCAAATCTTGGCTCTGGCCTCTGTTAATCCGTTGGTAATTGTGTCGATATATCGACCTCGAAACTTCACAAAGACTTTCTTGTTAAATTTTTGAGTTTTAAGTGGTATTATTCCAAATTTTGGTAGGTTTTTTATCCTTGGAGATTTTAAGGTTCATGTTTATCCTTCAATTCATTGGTCAAGGATTTTATTACCCTTATGGACTCATTTGATCTAGTTCAACTGGTGAACATGGTCATACACTTGATCTTGTGCTGTCTTGTGGTTTTTCAGTGCTGGACATTGAATTAGGTGATTGCAGTTTCTCAGATCATAAACCTATTTTTAATTACTGTTCCTGTGTCATCTCCTGTTGTCAAATCATGTAAAACTGCCTGTTTGACTCATACATTATCTTCCATCACCAGTGTTACCTTCTCATCAATGTTCAAAGAGATTTCTCAATCTCTAGTCTCCTTTCCATCTGATCAAGGTGCCAAAGAGCTCATTCATTGTTTTAATGTTGTCTGTACTAACATTTTGGACTCTGTAGCTCCTCTGTAGCCTAAAAAATACCAAACCTAAGACTCTGCCCTGGTTAAATGATACAAATGCTCTTACACAGGCTGACAGAAGAGCTCAAAGAAGGTGGAAGAAAGATAAGCTCCAGATTTCTTATGAAATGTTAAAGTCTTCTCTATCTCAATATCAGAAAGCAGTCAGATCCGCTAAGTCTATGTATTTATCTGAGCTTAATGATAAAAATTGTCATAGACCAAAAATGCTCTTCAATACTATAAATGCTGTTGTGAATCCACCTGTTTGTAATTACCCTTCTGAGTCAGTAGATATGTGTGAAAGCTTTTGCCTGTATTTTTTTTGATAAGATAAGGAAAATTTGGCAGAATATCAGGCCTTCTACTTATGATCTTGCTGTTGGTTCAAATTCTACTGCTATCTTTAGCCAATTCAATTCTACTTCCTTTTCTTTCCTACATGAGTTGTTAATCAACTAAAGCCTTCTGTGTCTCTTTGTGGTGTCATTCCTCCCCGCCTTTATAAAGAAGTATTTGATGTGGTGGGCTCTACTCTTCTAGTTTTTGTTAATAAGTGCCTGGAATCAGGAACTGTACCTGATTGTTTAAAGCATGCTATTGTTAAACCCCGTTTTAAAAGTCCTAATCTGGATCCAACAATTTATCTAATTTTAGGCCCATCTTTTTTATCTAACATTTTGAAGAAAGTGGTTCTTCACCAGCTGCAGAGCTTTTTGAATGACAATAAGGTTTTTGATGTTTTCCAATCAGGATTTAGAAAACTTCACTCTACAGAGACGGCACTTGTAAAAATTTTAAATGATTTTTTAATGGCCACTGACTTAGCTGACTCTGTTGTACTGGTACTTTTAGATTTAAGTGCTGCATTCGATACAGTTGACCATGAGGTCCTGCTTTCTTGGCTAGAGCAAGTTGTGGGCACCAGAGGAACTGCTCTATGTTGATTTCAGTCATACTTTAAAAAATAGAAGTTTCTCAATCAATATAGGAGGATGCCACTCGGGTGTGGTCCCCTGACTTGTGTGGTCCCCGAAGGCTCTATTTTGGCCCCCATATTTTTTTTCTCTATATATGCTTCCTTTAGGCTCTATTTTTGAAAGCATGGCTTGTATTAACATTGCTATGCAGACAATACACAACTTTATTTGCCCCTGAAGCACAAAAATGGCTTAGACTCTCTCTGTGCCTGTCTTTCGGATGGTAAAGCCTGGATGTCATTAAATTTTTTAAATCTAAATGAGAGTAAAACAGAGATCATAGTGTTTGGCTATTCTGAAAGTACAAACATTTCTCACTTTAATTCTGATGTTTTATCTTCTTCAGTTAAATTGTGTGTAAAAAAAAAAAAAAAAAAAAAAAAAAATTGGACGTCTTATTTGATAGTGTACTTAAATTTGATCAGAAATTAATTTAGGTGTCAAATCAAGTTTTTACCAACTAAGAGCGCTGCTAAAGTGAAGACTTTTCTTTCTTCTAAGCACTTTGAAACTGTGATTCATGCTGTCATATATCAAGGAGGTAACTCTGGACTTCAGTTCCCATCAGGCACTGCACTGTACTACATGTCACATGACCACCTGCACCTGAATCACGTTTCTGTTAATGAGCACACTTATATATAGCCATTGTTTGCACTGCTTCGCTGTCTTTTGTTTGTCTTAGACCACCGTGTTCCATGTTACCATGTTTGTTGAGCGTGTTAGTTTATGTTTAGTTTTGCCACGGTATTATGTCAAGTTGCCTTAGTGTCTTTGTTTTTTGTTGTTTATTTGTTAAATAAACCATTTGAAAATCTGTGATTGTTTCCGATTCTACCTTGAAACGTGACACATGCTTTTATTTCCTCTAGACTTGAGATTTGTAGCACCCTGTATTTGGGAATAAACAATTCTTCTATATCTAGATTACAAATGGTCCAAAATGTGGCTGAACAACTTTTAACTGGTGTTCGCAAACACAAACATAATACTCCTGTTTTTACATTGGCTCCCAGTCCGCTTTAGAATTGATTTAAAATGATTAAAGTGCTTCTACTTGTTTGTAAATGTTTAAATGGCCTCGCCCCTCTTACATTTCTGACTTGTTGTGTGAAGACTGTCCAGTGAGAACTCTTGGGTCTGCCAACCAGAGTTAACAGTGTTAACTGTTCCTAAGTCAAAGTTAAAATCCATGGGTGATCAAGCTTTTCCCATAGCTGCACCTAAACTTTGGAACAGTCTGCCTATCCATATTAGAACTCCACCAACAGTGTATAATTTTAAATCAAAGTTAAAACTGTATGTCTTCACTCTAGCCTATAACTTGTGATATCCTTTGTTGTCTTCTTGTTTTGTTTTTATTCACTGTTTTTGATTGGTTTTGGTGTATTTATAATTCATTTTAGAACATTGTACAGCACATTGTTAAACTGTGGTTGTTTTTAATTGTGCTTTATAAATAAATTGAGATTGAGATGAGACCAGACACTAGATATGAGAGGGGTATAAATAAGACAGGTTCCACCTACACTCCCTTAGCAGGTTGTAATCACTAGCACCCAATCTTGAACATCTGATTCTAATTTTAATGACTTGAAGGTGTGATAAATGTAAGGATATACTTACTTTTTCCATGTGATTGATGTATTTTTTGGTAAATTAAATTGTGAATATTACTACAAAATGTCAATTGTATGTGTCATTTGATAGTGTGTATCACCTTTATTAATATGCACTGTTTCAAAGATGATCAAATGTTTGCTTGTCCAAATACTATATGTAAAAAAAAATCCAACAATTTCCATGGGGGTGTATTTTGTCACATGACTGTATTCCTGCTTTGTGCCCAGTGTTCCTGGGAAGGCAAAATCCACCACACTCTAGGATGAAGTGGTTACCAGTGGTCGAACAATATATCACCAAGGACAATATTTATGGGCCAATAAAATATAATTTGGCCAATATGTGACAAGCCAGGCTTTTGACACCATAGAGCGCATAAGCACATTCTTACTTTTTCTGGCTAAAAAAGGCCCACTCAGCTGTGAAGTGAAAGCCTGACAGACAGCAAAATGGCCCGTCATCGTTCACATTTTAATGTGACATTACGTAATGTTACACATAAAATTCTTATTCAAACAGTACTGTGAGATGTCAGATCTAAAGCTCAGCAATAGCGAACGAGCTCATGGTGAGCTCCCGTAGGGACACAGACATACAATAAACGAATTCATAAAAAAAAGAACATTCTTCACAAACAATCACAAATCCCATGACTGTTTCTTCCTCTGACACATGCATTGGCTTCGGTAACGTTTAAACAAGATGCTGTTTCCCAGCAGACTCAAAAGCCTGTGTACCCCTGAATGAAACTAGGTCAGGTGAGCTGGAGGAGACCTGAACCTAGATTTTAACTAACTAAACATGTAACTGCTAACTAAGCACGCAATGGTAATAAATATATGCCTTTTGTTATGCATACTTGCATTATTTTTAAAAGAGATAGACAAGCAAAATGCAAAGACATAACTTTATTATTCAAATAATATCCTATACTTTGACATAAGAAAGTAAAACAACCTATATTTTTGTTTTTAATTCATAATAATTGGTCAGACTTGTTCATTAAATTAATTGTAATTGGTTATCTATAACCTGCTACTGGATTAAAGCAGCACTAATTATTTATAACTTTGGAAAATCTAATTAGTCTAATTAACTAGTTTAATAAATCTAATTAAATTTTAACTAAAATGTATATTATTTTTTATTTTGCTAGATGTCTGGCTTAGACAGCAAGATACAAGGAAACACAGGACACAAGGCTGCACTAAAAATTATTTATTTTTATTTGTACAAGTTTCTTAAGTGAATTTTTTGAAGTTTTTCAAAGGATATTAAATCAATATTATGAACAATAAATGTACAATTTAGTTAGTTTCACCAATTTTTTTTGTATGTCTCATTTACTGTAATAAAATTTGTGTTCTCATATCGGCCAATCGGCCACACAGCATTCTAGATCTCGGCACTGGCATCAGCAATTAAAAAAACCCATATCAGTTGACCACAAGTGGTTACTGAAGATGAATGAATGAATAATGATAATAATAGGAATAATAATAAGAAGAGGTAACCATCAATAACCTCTCATTCAAATCTCTCTCATCACCTTTATCCTTTGCTAAATCACAGACTATTAACGCCACATTGAGTGGCTACACATTGAGTAGGTATGAGAACAACAAAATGCTACTCAATATGTCCAAGACCAAGGAGTTGGTGGTGGACTACAGCAGGAAGAAGATGGTAACCCAACCCACTCAAGGGAGTGGATGTCATGGAGGTCAGTGATTATAAATACCTTGGTGTCCACCTTAACAACAGGCTGGTCTGGAGGCCAACAGCAAGATGGTCTACAAGAAGGGTATGAGCAGACTCTACTTCTTGAGGAAACTCAGATCTTTCAATGTATGTACCAAATTGCTAGAGAGCTTCTACCAGTCTGTAGTTGCAAATACAATATTCTTTGCTGCAATCAATTGGGGGACCAGCATCAGATCTGAATTCAGCTTATGAAGCTGAATAAGCTCATCAGGAAAGCTGGCTCCATCCTAGGTTGCAAACTGGACACCTTAGAGATGGTGGTGGAAAGGCAAATGGTGGACAAAATTGAGAGGATCATGGACAAAGCAAACAATGCCTCCATGCCACACTGGCCAAACAGCAGAGCTTCTTTTCCAGTAGAATAAGACAATGAGGTTGAGGAGCTAAGTGGACATTGCAGATGATGGACATGTCTACTGATTTTTCATACTCAACTATGACACTGCATATCGCACAACAAATTTTACATAGGGTCACTGAACATTCTTACACAAGCACTGCCACTTTACTTATGATACTTATGACTTATGGCTACTGTAAATATATACACACACTACGACAACTGCTCATCACACATGTCTAATGTACAGTTTTAAGCTTTCCAACCTGTGATATATTTCATACAGTTAATCTGTACAGGAATCTTAGACTGTAAATAACTTGGAGAGCTGTTTGTGTATATTTTATTCCTTCCTATTTGTGGTATATTGTGAGTTTATTGTGTATTTTAAAATCTTGTGAACTGTCATGGCTTAGTCATCCCTGATCCCCTTGTGGTGTGGCCGTTGTGACACCAAATGTCCCCATTGGGATCAAAAGTAGTCTCTAGCTCTATCTGAAGCAGCTTATACAGTGTACAAACTACAACAGTCCAAGTATGCATGAGTACTGTCATCTCAGTTTTATAGTTACTTAAGCCACACTGAATCCTAACCTTAGCCTTTTTCATGAGTCTATTCAAGTGAATCCTTACACATTTACAGACTCAAACTGCTGTCCTGTCTGTGAGCTCTCAGCCTCAGAGAGCTGTGAATTGTGTGTTTAGACCTGCAATCATGTTTATCCAACCTAGTACCAAGAGACCTCTAATACCCACCCAGCACAAGGACACTATCATCTCATAAAGCCAACTCATTCATCAATGTCTGAGTCTGTCCACTCTCTCTCTCTCTCTCTCTCTCTCTCTCTCTCTCTCACACACACACACACACACACACACACACACACACACACACACACACACACAGATACTGATAAACAAACACAGATGGGGAAGCATGGAACAATGTTCACACACCTCACTTGCTACGATAATGACGGACTGCGTAAAGTAACTGGTGTGTGTATGTATACATGATAGAGAGAGATGAGGAGAGGATGAGTGCAGAGTGGGTGGGTGATATTTATGCAGCCTCTAAGCAACAGCTGTGCATCAAGAGAGAATGTCAAACATAATGGATGTGCAGTAGAGAGTAATTAGAGCTGTCACTGTGTTGTGTCAGCAGTGCACTATAGTATGGAGAAATGAAAAAGTGATTGTTTCTTGGACTCTGTAACTCAGCAGACAAATGTGAATATGTTAGATTGGATAGATTCAGTCATCTTGTAGCACACTGAACACCATGAAGAGTTATAGGACATGGATCAAGAAGAGATTGAATTTGAAATGTCAAAAGTGATTGTTCACAACAGCCAGGTCTTATGAACAGTTGTGAACAGTCAATGGTAGGGAGTGGGGTTATTGGTTGCAGATTTTCTTCACAACTTCATTTAGATGAAATCACTCTAACAATTTCATATATATAATGCATTTTATATAAATCTATATATGTATGTGTCAGATGGTTAATTGTTTAACCAAATGGTTAATTTTCATCATGCCAGGGTGATGCTTAGGGAAGAACAAAAGATAAACAAAAATCTAAGACTAAGATATAGTTTTAATCTGTTGCATTGATGTACAGTATCTCACAAAAGTGAGTACACCCCTCACATTTTTGTAAATATTTGATTATATCTTTTCATGTGACAACACTAAAGAAATGACACTTTGCTACAATGAAAAGTAGTGAGTGTACAGCTTGTGTAACAGTGTAAATTTGCTGTCCCCTCAAAATAACTCAACACACAGCCATTAATATCTAAACCGCGACAACAGAAGTGAGTACACCCCTAAGTGAAAATGTCTAAATTGGGCCCAATTAGCCATTTTCCCTCCCCGGTGTCATGTGACTTGTTAGCGTTACAAGGTCTCAGGTGTGAATGGGGAGCAGGTGTGTTAAATTTGGTGTCATCGCTCTCACACTCCCTCATACTGGTCACTGGAAGTTTTACATGGCACCTCAAGGCAAAGAACTCTGAGGATCTGAAAAAAAGAATTGTTGCTCTACATAAACATGGCCTAGGCTATAAGAAGATTGCCAAGACCCTGACACTGAGCTGCAGCATGGTGGCCAAGACCATACAGCAATTTAACAGGACAGGTTCCACTCAGAACAGGTTTCGCCATGGTCGACCAAAGAAGTTGAGTGCAAATGCTCAGCGTCATATCCAGAGATGGCCTTTTGAAATAGACGTATGAGTGCTGCCAGCATTGCTGCAGAGGTTGAAGGGGTGGGGGGTCAGCCTGTCAGTGCTCAGACCATACACCGCACACTGCATCAAATTGGTCTGCATGGCTGTTGTCCCAGAAGGAAGCCTCTTCTAAAGATGATGCACAAGAAAGCCGGAAGACAAGCAGATTACTGGAACCATGTCCTGTGGTCTGATAAGACCAAGATAAACTTATTTGGTTCAGATGGTGTCAAGCGTGTGTGGTGGCAACCAGGTGAGGAGAACAAAGACAAGTGTGTCTTGCCTACAGTCAAGCATGGTGGTGGGAGTGTCATGGTCTGGGGCTGCATGAGTGCTGCCGGCACTGGGGAGCTACAGTTCATTGAGGGAACCATGAATGCCAACATGTACTGTGACATACTGAAGCAGAGCATGATCCCCTCCCTTTGGAGACTGGGCCGCAGGGCAGTATTCCAGCATGATAATGACTTTTGCTTTGCTAAAGAAGCTGAGGGTGAAGGTGATGGACTGGCCAAGCATGTCTCCAGACCTAAACCCTATTGAGCATTTGTGGGGCATCCTCAAATGGAAGGTGGAGGAGCACAAGGTCTCTAACATCCACCAGCTCCGTGATGTTGTCATGGAAGAGTGGAAGAGGACTCCAGTGGCAACCTGTGAAGCTCTAGTGAACTCCATGCCCAAGAGGGTTAAGGCAGTGCTGGAAAATAATGGTGGCCACACAAAATATTGACACTTTGGGCCCAATTTGGACATTTTCACTTAGGGGTGTACTCACTTTTGTTGCCAGCGGTTTATACATTAATGGCTGTGTGTTGAGTTATTTTGAGGGGACAGCAAATTTACACTGTTATACAAGCTGTACACTCACTACTTTACATTGTAGCAAAGTGTCATTTCTTCAGTGTTGTCACATGAAAAGATATAATCAAATATTTACAAAAATGTGAGGGGTGTACTCACTTTTGTGAGATACTGTATATTTAAAAATGCAATTAACACATAAAATAAATCAAGACTGTAGTAATGAACTTCTGTCCAGTGAGACTGGCCTTGATTGATGAAGATATATTCTTAATAACAACATAACTGTTAACCTGCCACTTGACATAAAAACCTGATCTAATTTTGAATTCATATGCAGAGCCCTGTTACATTACAGTAATGACACTGCTGTTGTCTTGCATTAACAGTAGAATGCATAGAGCGGGTCAAATTGACCCGGCAGGGTGTGAGTTTTTAAATATTTGATTAATAAAACATTTGATATTACATGTTAGTTTGTTTCTGACCATAATAAATTAAATTCTTATATTCCTTGGTCATAGAAAATTTTCATCCCACTACCCTAATTCTTCATAAAGTGGTTCAAAATGATCCATATACATTACCTGTGGAATTTTGACTTAACGCGGAATTATTTTTTTAATACGTTTTGTCAGTAATAATATTTATATTATATTTCGTTCCTTAAAACTCAATGGATAACTCAAAAATATGTTATGAAATTGCCTCAGACAACAGTTGTAATATGACATCAGTTGTCACAGCAATAGTCATAACAGAATTTATAATCACAACAAGCAAAGGCCTACACTGCACTGGTCCTGTCAGGTAAATTTTGACTACAAATTCTGTATTTTAACACAGAAATTATATGACAGATCAGTTTTGAAAAACAGATGTTCATATCTTATGAATAAAATAATTAGTGATTTATGAGAGATGGCATCTTGCCAATTTTATCGAGTTATCTTAGTAAGTATTCATTGTACTGAATTATGCTTACACACTCAGCACCCTCAGTACCTGGAATGTACACCCATGCATGATGGCTGTTCCTGAAAGGGCCAGCAAAAGATCCTGTCACTCCACAGATCCAGTACTGGCTTCAACAAAATCCACACCATCATAGCCATGTTATTGAGGCAGTGAAAAAGTGTTGGATGAATAGAGAAAGACCACAGAAAATGACAGCTGAAGGTCCAGTGAAAAGGAAGATGTGCAAACTATGCCCAATAGTTATAGACTGAAAGGTGCAAACCTTTTGTGTGAGATGTTCTGTTCCTGTTTGCAAAGATAATTATTACATTATCAGCAAGACATGTGAGAAGTGAAAGTTCTGACTACAACATGCATTACAGTAGTACTAAATTTTATTCAGAGTTAGCTCAGAAAAAGTTAAATTGCATTTGAATAAAATTAAATTTTATCATTTGCACTGCATATTTACTAGGGGAGTGAACAAATAAGCAGAATTCATAGTTCAATAAATCAATAAATGCAAGATGTCCAGTCTACAGGCAGCAAAGCAACCACAAACCATAACATTTCCACCACCGTGCTTCACAGTTTTATGAGGTGTTTCTCATGAAAAGCTGTTCCCTTTCAAAGGGAACTCGACATTGCGTTTAACATAACAGTATGGTGAGCGCTTCTCACGTGCGACCGTTATCTGAAGCTTGTGAAAAATCATACCTATTTATAGGCCTGCCATGATCAGGTGACATGGCAATTAAGCGTGTCGCGCGATATAAATATGGCACCTGTGAACCGCACCATCAGCCTTGTTATCTTCAGCGAAAGACTGCATGTTGGTTCTTTGTGTAAAGAAACAAAAAGATGTTTCATTTCCTCTCTATCTTTTCTCAAAATCTCTGGACGTTTCTATCCCTTTAAAAAAAGAGAAGAACAAAAAAAAAAGGAATGAGTGAGAGAGAAAAATATGAGCGAGAGAATTCAGGAAGTGTGTTACAGCTTGCTCCCATTTCATCATGGGGAGTAGTGTACACTTTCTGGGTGAAGTGTCTAGGGGATGGAGCATGTGATGGCAGCCTCGAGAGGCTGCGCATGTTAATGCCTACATTAGGCAGCTCCACTCGTGACTTGCGCTCTTCTCGGAAGCTGAAGCGAGTTGAGTTTCAGAGTCTCGCGGAGTTGGGCCGGCCATTGCTGAGGCAATTAGCCGTCTCAGGTCCGGGGGATCTCTTATGGATCCGGAAGAGGAGCCGGAGACGAGCGCTGCTATATCTCTTGCTCTGTGGAGCTCACGTCGCGACTCCTCCTTCCACTATGGAAAGCCAAAAGGGGAAAAAAAAGAGAGAAAAAAAACACACAAAAATAATAGTAATAATTCCTCTCTGACTCCGAAGAGCCAGAAGTATGTGCTAAAACTGAGAGCAGCATATAAAGAGCTGCTTGAAGTGATTACTAAGGCTGGATGAGCTTTTTCTCCCCAGTGAAAATAAATCCCTCACACTGCAGAAAACTCCACTTTCTTCCAGAAGTGTTATGAAATATCAGGCTTCTAGGGGAAACCATGCATAAGCCATTTATTATAACCTCACAATGTTGGATTATTCGGCCATTGTGGGGAATGAACGGCATGGCTATTTAGCTATTGAGAGGTCACCATGTGATTACAGACAACACAGCGGTGGTCTCATATATTGACCACCAGGGAGGATTATGTCCGCGCCCCCTGTTCAGGCAGGTGCAACTAATTCTTCTTTGGGCAGAGGGAAAGTTTGTCAGTGAGTGCAATGTACATTCGGGGAATATGGGGGCAGACATCCTGTTGAGGCAGGGGCTGAGGCCCAGGAATTGGTGGCTCCATCCACAAGTGGTGGAGTCCATATGGTGAGGTTTGGCCAAGCGGGACTGTATGTATTTGCCTCTGAGGAGACAACACATGGCCTGCTATGGTTCACCCTCACTCCTCCCACACAATTAGGGCTGGACGCAATGGTGCACATGTGGCCGAGGTCACATCTGTACGCTTTTCCCCCGATCGTTCTACTCCTACAAGTTCTAGCAAGAGTTCGCCAAGACAGTCTATGGCTGCTGCTAGTAGCACCTTATTGTCCAGCTTGAATATGGTTCTCAGGGATAATATCCCTGCTAGATGGCACTCCTTGGGAGATTCCCATCCACAGGGATCCACTGTAGACCCAGTGAACTGCGTAATAGCGACAGTCCTGGAGTTCTTACAAGAACATTTCTCAGCGGGGTGGGCTCCTTCTACAATCAGGGTTTACATGGCTGCCATTTTGGCCAGTCACACCCCTGTTGATGGAGCCTCTGTGACGTAACATCCTCTAACTTTGAGGTTCATGCATGGTGTCAGGCGGCTGAGGCCCATGTGCAGGCCGTGCATACCCTCCTGGGACCTTTCTGTGGTTCTGGAAGGTCTGTCAGGGGCCCCATTTGAGCCCCAAAGGTAGCTGTTCTACTGGCCCTGACATCTCTCAAGCGAGTAGGAGATTTACAAGCTCTCTCTGTTGCCACTTCCTGCCTTACCTTTACCCCTGGATTAGCCAAGGCTTTCCTGTATTCTAGGCCAAATTATATTATTAAAGTGCCTACATCTGCTGCCCACCCTGTGGTGTTGCAGGCTTTCTGCCCTCCTCTGTTCCTCACACAGGAACAAGAGAGAATGCACCTGCTGTGCCCATTAAGGGCTCTCTGTACTTACGTCCACCACTCCGGCCAGTGGCGTAAGTCAGATGCTGGTCTGCTTGGCGGCAACAGTAGAGGTGATGCTGTGTCAAAACAGCACATCTCTAATTGGATCGTGGAAGCAATCTCTATCGCTTATGAGGCACACGGTCTCACTACGCCTCTGGGCATAAGGGCTCATTCCACTAGGGGGGTTGCCTCCTCGAAGGTTTTGTCCAAAGGGGTATCTTTACAGGATGTGTGTGCTGCTGCAGGGTGGTCTATGCCACACATATTCATTCATTATTACAGTCTGGATATTCATTCCATCCCAGGCTTGAGCGTCTTGCAATGACCCTCGGGCTTGGGTCTTTTTGAACAGGCTGTACCCTCGGTATGACGGAGTGGGTATTCTCGTTCCCATACTATTATGCTCAATGCATCATCGAGTTCCCTTTGAAAGGAAACGTCTGGGTTACGCATGTAACCCTGTTTCCTGAGAAGGGAACGAGACATTGCATAGCTTTGTCATACCAGGGCAGGCCTGTGAATTGCGTCTTCCCTTCAGATAATAGTGGCTGATGGCGGGGTTCACAGGTGCCATATTTATATCATGTGACGCGTTTAATTGCTACGTCACCTGATCATGGCAAGCCTATAAATAGACATGATTTTACACAAGCTTCAGATGTCGGTCATGCGCGAGAGGCACTCCCCATACTGTTATGCTAAACGCAACGTCTCGTTCCCTTCTCAGGGAACAGGGTTACATGTGTAACCCAGACATTTTTGGTTTGTGCCAAACATGTCTGCTGTTATTGTGGCTATATGCCCATTGGCAAACTGTAGTTTTGCAAAAGCTTTTTCTTGGCACACCTTCCATGCAGGTCAAATTTGTGCAATCTCTTCTAATTGTACAAGCATGCACTTTGACACCAACAATTGCAAGACTTACTAGCAGACCTTTCTTTTTGCATCAGATGGTCTACGCTTGGGCTGGATTTTCTGGGACGGCCAGTCCTGGACAAATTGGCATTCATTTGAAATCTGCACCATTTGTAGATGATTTTTCTTATGTATTCCTTTTGAATGATGTATTTCAAATAATTTAGAGATCTCTTTAAATCCTGTACAGCCTATAGCGTACCTACAGTATGCTATACATGGTACATTTTAGAGTTTTCTTTAGCATGATTACCTCCCATACCGGTCGATGCTGGTTCGAGCAGGCAGACCGGCTACAAAAGCCCATTTCAAAAACAAGATAATAAATTCATCATGAGAGTTATTAATATTCGTTCAATGTTTTGAAGACATTCCAATAAAAACAGATGACGATATTTATGATAATTAATTACAGCCACGTAAGAGAGCTAAGAGAGAGAGAGCAATTGTATAACAAATGTATTTAATTCTAAGAAACTGGCCATGTGACATGCTGTGTGATAGGCTTCCTGATCCTGCATGAAAAAAACACGCATTTGTAAGGCCACACACACACACACATATATATATATATATATATAAATATATATATATATATATATATATATATATATATATATATATATATATATATACACACATACATACATACATACATACATATACATACACACATACATACATACACACACACACACATATATACATACATACATATATATATATATATATATATATATATATATATAAAATGTAATAAACGTAAATAACAAAGAGCCTTAAAATCAACATTGCATTTAAAATAAACATGGTTACAGGTCACAGTCAACCCTGTAATGACCTCTTACCTTGAGTTTAAATGAAAAATGAAGATGCTGGCAATAACAGGGTGAATATTTCAGTGGATGTTTACAATGTCATTGGACATTATCAGCAAACTTCCACAGCGATTCAAGCCTCACTTGCTCACTGACTCACACACTAAAGTCAAAGTGCATAAGTAAAACCATGTTTCCATGGTGACAAAATTGCTCTCTCCCCTCACTCTCTCCATTCGTCCTAATATAAGACATTATCACTGATAGGTTGAAAGGCCCAGAGTGTCCTTGTGAATAATAACACTTTAGTTTATTAGCTAGCTGCTGAGGGATGGCAGGTTGCTTTGTTTGTGCTCAGCGTGAAGGTTTTAGCTTTGGTTTAAAATCTTACATCAGATGTCTTTTGATTTTTACCATGATGGCCACTTTTTCTTCATTCATTTAATCTGGAGCATAAAAAGAAAATGGGAAAAGAGAATGAAAGCACTCACAACTGCCATCTCTTAGTTCTCATGTGGGCACAGATGTTCTAAAGCTTATTTTCCCCCTTTGAATCCACTTCTTTTTTTTTTTTTTAAAGTAACCTCTTGACATGCTTTGATTGGTTCATTCACCTAAGGTGTTGTCTAGGTAATGACAATATTCTTATATTTTAAATTATATTATATTATATTATATTATATTATATTAAAATTTGATTTTTCATTTTTAGAAGAAGCAAAAATATGGTTCTCTTCGAGACATTTGGAGATTTGAGGCATCAAAGTCTTGACCATCCTGCTAGTAAAACTCTAGATGAAAAGATAAATGAGCTTTAGACATTAGACAAGAAACTGAAATCTACAATCCCCTCCACAACTACTTGAATGGCAAGGCCAATTCAGTTCATTTTTGCTGCAGACTGAAGACATTTGGGATTGAGATCAGAAGATAAATATGAGAAGAGTTTAAAATTTCGGCTTTATTTCCACATATTTGTAAGTAGCCGATCCAATTTGCAGGTGAGCAAAAATATTGGAACATGTGACTGGTGGGTGTTTCTTATTACCAAGGTGTGTCCTGTTAGATTGATTGTTTAAACAATAAATAGCTCTGAACATCTACTTTTGGTTTAAGCTTTCAGTTTCACCTGTGAAGACTGCATTTGTTGTTAAAAAAGGATAATCCGACGTGATGATCAGAGAGCTGTCTATGGGAGAAAAGCAAGTCATTTTGAAGCTGAGAAAAGAGGGAAAATTAATCAAAGGCACTGCACAAACATTGGGCATAGCCAATATAACAATTTGGAATGTTCAGGAAAAAAACCCCAAAACAACAGTCAGCGACATCACCTTTCATGGCTGCTTCTGGAACAGGGGCACTAATCTTTATTGATAGTGTAATGCATGATGGTAGCAGTAGAATGAACTCAGAAGAATATTTTCTTCACCAATTTACAGAGAAATACATCCAAATTAATCTAGAGGAACATACTACCAACTCAACAAAGGACTTTATCAGGGGCAAAAAGTGGAGGGTTTTATACTGGCCAAGTCAAATCAACAGTCCTTAACCAAACTGAGCATACAATTCACCTCCTGAAGAGGAGACTGAAGTGAGAAACACCCTGAAGCAAACAAAAATTGAGAGAGGCTGCAGTAAAAATCTGGAAAAGCATCACAAGAAGTGAAGCCAACAATTTGGTGATGTTAGTGAGCTTCAGATTTGATGCAGTTATTACAAGCAAGGTATATGCAATCAAATATTAAGTGTTCCATCCATCCATCCATCCATCCATCCATCTTCTACCGCTTACTCCTTTTCAGGGTCACGGGGAACTTGGAGCTCCCAGGGAGCATCGGGCACAAGGCGGGGTACACCCTGGACAGGGTGCCAGTCCATCGCAGGGCACAATCGCATACACACTCACACACCCATTCATACACTACGGACACTTTAAACACGCCAATCAGCCTACCATGCATGTCTTTGGACTGGGGGAGGAAACCTGAGTACCCGGAGGAAACCCCTACAGCACGGGGAGAACATGCAAACTCTGCACACACATGGCCCGGCGAGACTTGAACCCCGGACCCTGGAGGTGTGAGGCAAACGTGCTAACCACACCTAAAAATTGGGTTGTCTGTTACAAATGGTTCTATGTTTCATGATGTTTAACCCCATGAAGATTCAGTGAAATTAGCCAAAAACGCATATCCAGGGCATACCCAAAATAAAATTAAAGCTGTTCTTCTATATCTGTTCTTTAGAATAACTTTGAGTGCTGCTGTTATAGAGTAATAGAAGTTCCCTTTCAAAGGGAACTCCACATTGCGTTTAGCATAACACTATGGGGAGTTCCCCTCGTGCATGACCGGCATCTGAAGCTTGTGTAAAATCATGCCATGATCAGGTGACGTGGCAATTTTACACGTCGCATGATGTATATATATATGGCACCTGTGAACCACGCCGTCAGCCATATTATCTTCAGCAAGACTGCATGTCGGTTGTTTGTGTAAAGAAACAAAAAGTCGCTTCATTTCCTCTCTATCTTTTCTCAAAATCTCTGGACTTTTCTATCGCTTTAAAAAAAGAGAAGAAAAAAAGGAATGCGCAAGAGAGAAAAATATGAGCGAGAGAATTCAGGAAGTGTGTTACGACTTGCTCTCATTTCATCACGGGGAGTAGTGCACACTTTCTGTGTGAAGTGTCTAGGGTGGCGCATGCGATGGCAGCATCGAGAGGCTGCGCATTGTAACACCTACATTAGGCAGCTCTGCTCGCGACTCGCTCTCTTCTCGGAAGCCAAAGTGAGTTGGGTTTCAGAGCCTCGCGGATCAGGTCGGGGGGATCTCTTATGGATCCGGAAGAGGAAAACACACACACAAAAATAATAGTAATAATTCCTCTCTGACTCAGAGGAGTCAGAATGGTGTACTTAAAACTGAGAGCAGTATATAAAGAGCTGCTTGACGTAATTACTAAGACTGGATGAGCTTTTTTCTCCCCAGTGAAAGTAAATCCCTCACACTGCAGAAAACCTGTTGCTGGAGAAGGGAACGAGACATTGTAATAACGAATGAATGTGTGTGGCGTAAACCATCCTGCAGCAGCACACTCATCCTGCAAGGATACCCCTTTGGACAAAGCCATCGAGGAGGCGACCACTCTAGTGGAATGAGCTCTTATGCCCAGAGGCATAGCAAGACCGCGTGCCTTGTAAGGCATAGAGATTGCTTCCACTATCCAATTAGAGATGCGCTGCTTTGACACAGCATCACCTTTACTGTCGCTGAGAAAGCAGACCAGCAGTTGCTCTGACTTACGCCACTGGCCGGAGCAGTGGACGTAAGTACATAGAGCCCTTACTGGACACAGCAGGTGCATCCTCTCTTGTTCTGGTGTGAGGAATGGAGGAGGGCAGAAAGCCTGCAACACCACAGGGTGGGCAGCCGATGCAGGCACTTTAGGAATATAATCCAGCCTAGGATACAGGAAAGCCTTGGCTAATCCAGGGACAAAGTCAAGGCAGGAAGGGGCAACAGAGAGAGCTTGTAGATCTCCCACTCGCTTGAGAGATGTCAGGGCCAGTAGAACAGCTACCTTTAGAGTCAGAAGCTTCAAAGAGGCTGATTCTAAGGGCTCAAATGGGGCACCTGACAGACCTTCCAGAACCACAGAAAGATCCCAGGAAGGTATGCGCCTCCTGCACATGGGCCTCAGCCGTCTGACGCCACGCATGGACCTCGAAGTTAGAGGATGTTGCCCCACAGAGGCTCCATCAACAGGGGCATGGCTGGCCGAAACAGCAGCCATGTAAACCCTGATTGTAGAAGGAGCCAACCCTGCTGAGAAACATTCCTGTAAGAACTCCAGGACTGTAGCTATTGTGCAGCTGATGTTCCTCACACCACAAGACAAAAAGCCACCACTTGAGCGCATACAATTTCCTTGTGGATGGTGCTCTAGCGTTTAACAAGGTCTCTACAACCTCAGTTGTGAGACCAGAATCTATGAGCTGGTGCCCCTCAGGGGCCAGACCCACAGTTTCCATAGTTCTGGCCGAGGGTGATAAATCAGCCCTCCGGCTTGAGACAGTGGATCCCTGTGGATGGAAATCTCCCAAGGAGTACCGTCGAGCAGGGAAATTATCTCCGAGAACCATGTTCAAGACGGCCAATAAGGTACTACTAGCAGCAGACATAGACGGTCTTGGCGAACTCTCGCTAGAACTTGTGGGAGCAGAGAGATCGGGGGAAAAGCATATGAACGTGACCTTGGCCACTTGTGCAACATGGCGTCCAGCCCCAATGGTGCGGGAGGAGTGAGGGCGAACCACAGCGGGCAGTGTGTTGTCTCCTTGGAGGCAAACACATCCACTTTTGCTTGTCCGAACCTCCGCCATATGGATTCCACCACTTGTGGATGGAGCCTCCAACCCCCGGGCCTCAGCCCCTGCCTCGACAGGATGTCTGCCCCTACATTCTGGCTGCCCGGAATGTACATTGCACTCACTGACAAGAACTTTGTCTCTGCCCAGAGAAGGATTAGGTGCGCCTGCCTCAAGAGGGGGCATGAACGTAACCCTCCTTGGTGGTTGATATATGAGACCACCGCTGTGTTGTCTGACACAACTAGCACATGGTGACCTCTCAACTGTGGAAGAAAGAATTTCAGTGCTAGGAATACGGCCTGCATCTCTAGGCGATTTATATGCCACTCCAGATGAGGGCCGCTCCAAAGACCGTGGGCTGGACAGCCATTTAAGACTGCACCCCAGCCCATGAGGGACGCGTCTGTAATTACCGTCTTGCGGTAAGGACAGGCCCCTAGAATGTGACCCGAGGCTAGAAACTGCGGACACCTCCAAATACTCCGAGCACGTAGGCATCGCCGCATGACACTGATTACTTTCAGAGGTTTCATCCTCAGATGAAACCCCCGACTTTTCAGCCACCACTGAAACGGTCTCATGTGCAATAGGTCCAAAGGTATGACATTGGCTGCTGCTGCCATAAGGTCCAACAGTCTCTTGTAGAGACTTGAGGGGATGCCCAGACCTAGCTTTATCTTGCTCAAAATTGATAGGGTCAATCCTATGCGTGTTGTGGATAGAAACGCCCTCATCATAGTAGAATCCCATATAACCCCTAGAAAAGTTGTCCTCTGCACTGGAGAAAGCATACTTTTCTTGAGGTTCAACCTGAGCCCCAAACTCCTCATGTGGGCGAGAACAACATCTTGATGTTGAACTGCCTGTTCCCTGGATCGTGCTAGAATTAACCAGTCCTCCAGGTAGTTTAGTACGCGGATGCCCTGGAGTCGCAAGGGAGCCAGAGCAGCATCTATGCACTTTGTGAAGGTGCTAGGGGATAAAGCTAGCCCGAAGGGAAGAACTCGAGATTGGTATGTGTTGCCTCCAAGCGCTAACCTCAGGAACTTCCTGTGACTGGGCGATATTCTTATGTGGAAATATGCATCTTTCAGATCTATCGTCACAAACCAGTCCTCGAACTGAATCTGTGGCATGATAAGTTTGAGGATCAGCATCTTGAACCCGTATGTCCGAAGAGAACGGTTCAAATGACGCAGATCTAAAACTGGTCGCATATTCCCATCTTTTTTGCGGACCAGGAAATAACAGCTGTAAAAACCTCCCTCCCTCAGGGAACGGGGTACATGTTCTATGGCCCCTTTGTCCAAAAGGGAACTTACTTCCTGCGCTAACATTGGGCTCTGCTCTGTGCTGACAACTGTGGTGAGCACACCTCTGAACCGGGGGGGTCAAGCTCTGAACTGGACCCGGTAACCCTTTTAGTTTCCACGCTGCCAAATGGTCTTTCACTGATGTTAGCTTTTCCACATTTCATTGGAGGGAAAGCATATTTCTGTTGCCCTGTGACAGCTTGCTGACCAGAGAAGGCTGGAAACGTGGGATGGCCTTGACCAGGGCAGACACTACAGTAGCACTGGGGGCTATCTGCCTTAACAACCTCATGTCCCCTGATACGTCCCTCCGTGGCCCATCAGGACCGTTCCTTCCTTGCCTGCTTTGCTTTTATGATAATTCTTATTTCAGGCCATTAACAGGCTGTGGCTGTGGACGACCGGTCCCCCTGGCTCTCTTCGGGGGGAGGTTGGTCGACACACTCGCCTTCTGCACCTCCCTCACACTAGCGTTGGCGAACTCGACACGACGGGGAAGGAAGTGGCTGAACGCCACCGTTTGCTGTTTTGCCTCACGAAACCTGTCAGCGATGGCATTAATCATGCCGCCAAACAGGCCGGAAGGTTTAACAGGGGCGTTCAGCCAGGAGACCTTATCTAGGCCTGATCTGAGAATGGTCATATAGGACAAGCAGACAAAGAAGAGCAATCCTGAGGGGCTGTGGAGGGATGTATCAGGGCACATGAGGTTGTTAGGACAGTTAGCCCCCAGTGCTACTGTAGGGCCTCCCCTAGCCAAGGCTGTCCCAAGTTTTCAGTGTTCTCCTGTCAGTGAGCTGTCACAGGGCAACGAAAATCCGATGCTTTCCCTCCAAAAGAATGTGGAATAGTTAACGCCACTAAAAGACCGTCTGGCAGCGTGGACACTACTGTCAAATGTGTCTCCATGGGTACTGTCTACCGTAGAAAAGGGTTACCGGGTCCAGTTTAGAGTTTGACCCCCCCGGTTCAGAGGTGTGCTCACCACAGTAGTCAGCACAGACCAGAGCCTGACGTTAGCGCAGGAAGTTAGATCCCTCTTGGACAAAGGGGCCATAGAACATGTACCCCGTTCCCTGAGGGAGGGAGGTTTTTACAGCCATTATTTCCTGGTCCGAAAAAAGTAGAGGAGTATGTGGCCGAATTTAGATCTGCGTCATCTGAACTGTACTCTTCGGACATACAGGTTCAATATGCTGACGCCCAAACTTATCGTTCCACAGATTCAGTTTGAGGACTGGTTTGTGACGATAGATCTAAAAGGTGCATATTTCCACATAGAAATATCGCTAGCTTTATCCCCTAGTACTTTCACAAAGTGCATGGTTGTCATTCTGGCTCCATTGTGACTCCAGGGCATCCGTGTACTAAACTACCTGGACGACTGGTTAATTCTAGTACGATCCAGGGAACTGGTGGTTCAACATCGAGATGTTGTTCTCACCCACATGAAGAGCTTGGAGCTCAGGTTGAACCTCAGAAAAGTTTGCTTTCTGCAGTGAACTGGACAACATTTCTAGGTGTTATAAAGATTCTGCTACAATGAGGGCGGTTCTATCCCCAACATGTGTAGGGTCATTGAGCAAGATTGAACAAGATAAAGCTGGATCTTGGCATCCCCTCCAGTCTCTATGGGAGACTATTGGAGCTTATGGGCAGCCAACGTCATACGATTGGGCCTATTGCACAGGAGACCGTTCACTGGTGGCTGAGAAGTGGTGGTTTCTTCCAAGGACGAAACCTTTGAGAGTAATCAGTGTCACGCGGCGATGCTCTGAGAATTTGAGTGTCCCTGGTTTCAAGCCTTGGATCACACTCTAGGGGTGTCTCCTTAGCACAAGACGGTATTGACAGACACCTCCCTCACTGTCTCTGGCACGGCCCTCATCTGGAGCGGCATATAAATTGCTTTGAAATGTAGGCCATATTTCTAGCACTGAAATGACTTCTTCCTCAACTGGGATGTCACCATGTGTTTACAGACAACACAGCGATGGTCTCATATATTGACCACCAGGGTGGATTATATCCGCACCCGCTGTTCAGGCAGGCACAACTAATTCTTCTCTGGGCAGAGGGAAAGTTTTGTCAGTGAGTGCAATGTACATTCTGGGCAACTGTAATATGTGGGCAAACATCCTGTTGAGGCAGGGGCTGACGTCTAGGGATTGGTGGCTCCATCCACAAGTGCTGGAGTCCATATGGTGGAGGTTTGGCCAAGCAGGACTGCATGTGTTCGCCTCTGAGGAGACAACACACTGCCGGCTGTGGTTTGCCCTCACTCCTCCCGCACAAGAAGGGCTGGATGCCATGGTGCACATGTGGTCAAGGTCACATCTGTACGCTTTTCCCCCGATCGCTCTGCTCCCACAAGTTCTAGCAAGAGTTCGCCAAGACAGTCTATGTCTGCTGCTAGTAGCACCTTATTGTCCAGCTTGAATATGGTTCTCAGAGATAATATCCCTGCTAGATGGCACTCCTTGGGAGATTCCCATCCACAGGGATCCACTGTAGTCCCAGTGAACTGAGCAATAGCCACAATCCTGGAGTTCTTACAAGAACGTTTTTCAGCGGGGTGGGCTCCTTCTACAATCAGGGCTTACGTGGATGTCATATCGGCCAGCCACGCCCCTGTTGATGGAGCCTCTGTGGGGCAACATCCTCTAACTTTGAGGTTCATGCATGGTGTCAGGCGACTGAGGCCCATGTGCAGGCTGTGCATGCATTCCTGGGACCTTTCTGTGGTCCTGGAAGGTCTGTCAGGTGCCCCATTTGAGCCCTTAGAGTCAGCCTCTATGAAGCTTCTGATTCTAAAGGTAGCTGTTCTACTGGCCCTGACATCTCTCAAGCGAGTAGGAGATTTACAAGCTCTCTGTTGCCACTTCCTGCCTTACCTTTACCCCTGGATTAGCCAAGGCTTTCCTGTATTCTAGGCCAAATTATATTATTAAAGTGCCTACATCTGCTGCCCACCCTGTGGTGTTGCAGGCTTTCTGCCCTCCTCTGTTCCTCACACCGGAACAAGAGAGAATGCACCTGCTGTGCCCATTAAGGGCTCTCTGTACTTACGTCCACCACTCCGGCCAGTGGCGTAAGTCAGAGCAGATGCTGGTCTGCTTGGCGGCAACAGTAGAGGTGATGCTGTGTCAAAACAGCACATCTCTACTTGGATAGTGAAAGCAATCTCTATCGCTTATGAGGCACACGGTCTCACTACGCCTCTGGGCATAAGGGCTCATTCCACTAGGGGGGTTGCCTCCTCGAAGGTTTTGTCCAAAGGGGTATCCTTACAGGATGTGTGTGCTGCTGCAGGGTGGTCTATGCCACACACATTCATTCGATATTACAGTCTGGATATTCATTCTGCCCCGGGCTCGAGTGTCTTGCAGTGACCCTCAGGCTTGGGTCTTTTTGAACAGGCCGTACCCTCGGTATGATGGAGTGGGTATTCTTGTTCTCATAGTGTTATGCTAAACCCAACATAGAGTTCCCATTGAAATGGAACATCTGGGTCACGCATGTAACCCCATTCCCTGAGAAGGGAACGAGACGTTGCGTAGCTTTGTCATGTAGGCCTGTGAATTGCGTCTTCACTGCAGATAATAGAGGCTGATGGCGTGGTTCGCAGGTGCCATATATGATGCTGTATATGATCAGATGCTGGTCGCGCACGAGAGGCGCTCCCCATAATGTTATGCTAAACGCAACGTCTCATTCTCTTCTCAGGGAACAGGGCTACATGCGTAACCCAGACATTAGAACACACAGAAACAGAAGGGGTTTTTTTTCCCCCATATGATTTTTTTTGCATATAGAGGCTTGCAGATGCCTACAGCTGGGAGCTATTAACTGGAAAACGCAATTAGACCACAGCATGAAGCCTTTCCTAGTCCATGTTTAAAATTGATAACAATACCAAGTAAAATTAATATTTTACACATGTTTTTCTAAGGGTATGTTCATGTTTTTTTGTTGTTGTTTTGTTTGTTTGTTGTTTTTTTTTAACCAAAACCTTTTGGAGACTCCAAAGGGCCCTTGGTAACCATGTACACATAACTAGGATAAAAAGGCTGCTACTCTTGATTTTTCTTATAATTATCATATCACATATCTAGCAATCTACAAAATGTGTAGTTATATGTATAGTAATATGTATGTTCATATGTACCATTGTACACTTTCACACACTCCTGTGCCATTGTTACCAGAGCTTTACGCAGGGACTTTTAAGTTGAAGTGTTGAAACCCACCCATGAAGCAAGATATCTTTTCAGCAGTTCACTGGGTACACGATGGTCCAGTCCGCTCCCCAGCCGCATTTATACAGCTTGCGCTTTTCATGTAGGAATCGGGGAAGGAGTTTCTCTTCAGCACAGACTCTCACTGGATTTTAAAGCCTATAGACAGGACATGGAAACTTCTATTGGTTCAAATGAGGCTTCATTCGATAGGTTACACATTTTTGAGCTCTAGCAATTAGGTGTGTTCAGTCGCACGCTGAGGAGATATGGAGAACAATGTGGTCTTCTGAGATAATTTGGAATGGCACAGCAGCAGTTCGAATGGATTTATTGATGTAAAATGTGTTTTGGACTAAATATTTTTACATAATTGGATTATTTGGACCTTTGCCAGTGTAACAAGACTGTTTTTGTCAGGATGTTATTGATCAGTGGTCTGCTATCTGGCTTCATAAGTGAGTTGCCTCTATTTGGGTTTATTTTTTTGTATGCTGGTGGTCTGATAAAGATGTTGATTGAAACTGCTGTTGTGATTGTATCTTTATATAAGTCAAATCACAAGAGTCTTAGTTTCTAATGTTATATTGCATGAGTACATACGTACTATGTGATGATGAGTTATCCGTTCAGTCGAAGCCGACTTTCGGTCACTTTATTGATCATCATTCTTCACGCTTTCCTATCTTGAGCCGCTTTATTCAGTTCTTTTATGTGCATATTCCTGTTGGCTTTGATTGTGTCCAGCCAGCGGGTTTTTTGACGCCCCCTTCTTCTCAACCCACTGACTATGCCGAACGTTATCGTTGTTTCAAGGAAATTAGATCGGTTAACATGACCAAAGTATAAGAGCCACTGCTTGGTGATTTTTCCCTCTAGCGATATTTTCGGTTTGACACGCTCTAGAATCGACTTGTTTGTGACCATCTCTGTCCATGGTATGCGCAGCATACGCCTCCAGCATCATAGTTCAAAAGCGTAAATTCTCCTTCTATCTGCCTTCTTGGGTGTCCAGCTTTCACATGCGTATGTGCAGATTGGAAAAACGATTGCATTAATCATTCGGATCTTTGTTGCAATGCTAATATCTTTACTTTTCCATATTTTTGTCATTCCTTGCATTGCGCTGCTGCCAAGTGCGATTCTTCGTCTGATTTCTGGCCCCGATCTGCCACTGCTGTCTATCTTGAATCTGAGGTAGATGAAATTTTGAACTGACTCGATTTCTTCATTGTCGATGTTTATGTGAACTGTACCGTTTCTTGCTGTTGTCATTACCTTTGTTTTCTTGATGTTGAGATATAGTCCCATGCGCTCGCTTTCTTCTTTGACTCTATGGATAAGATATTCCAGGTCCTTTTCATTTTCTGCAAGTAAAGTTGTGTCATCGGTATATCGAAGGTTATTTATATTTCTTCCGCCTATTTTGACTCCAATTGGTGATTCTTCTAGATTGCATCGTCTCATGATAGTTTCGGCATACAGATTGAACAGGGCCGGTGATAGAATGCAGCCTTGTCGAACGTCTTTTCTGATCACAAACTAATCTGTGTTGCCGAATGCTGTCCTGTCTGTGGCTTCTTGATTCTCATAAAGTGATCATATCAGTTCTTCCAGATGCTCTGGAATACCCATTTGCTTCAGGGATGTCATGTTCAATGCAGTTGAATGCTTTGCTGTAGTCTATGAAGCACATATAAACGTCCTTTTGATATTCATGCATCTTTTCCATGATCCATCACAGGTTCGCGATTTGGTCTCTGGTTCCACATCCTTTGTGAAAACCGGCTTGGATGTCAGGGAGCTCCCTCTCGACTACTGAGGCTATGCGTTTTTGAATAATCTTCAGCAGGATTTTGCTTGCATGCGATATAAGTGCGATGGTCCTATAGTTGCAGCACTCTTGTGAATCACGTGGAACAAAGACTGATCTTCTTCAATCTTGGGGCCATGATTTGATCTTACAGATTTGTCGGCAGAGCTTTGCAATCGTTGAAATCGGTATTGGCTTGAGTAATTCGGCTGGTATGCAGTCAATGCCCGGAGCTTTCCTATTTGGTAGTTGCTTCAGAGCCCAAGCTACTTCATCCAGAATGTCTGGCTCATGTATAATCAGATCTTCCTGCCTGGCTGGTTGACTTGGCCTATTGCCTGAGTATAGCTCTGATGTGTACTCTTGCCATCTTTGTTTAATTTGATCTTCGCTCTGTAGTACTTTGCCATTTCGATCCTTGACGGTCGCTGTTTTGCAGGGTGCAGATGGTACCCGTGCCTGTTTTACATGGCCAAAGAGCTCACGAACGTGACCTTGCTTGTTGGCGTCTTCCAATTTTGCACATTGTTTATTTCAGTAACGCTCCTTATCTCTTCTTGCTTCTCTCTGGAATTCCGCGTTTAGCAACCTGAACTCAATGGTCTTGCCAGTTGCTTTGGCTGCATGTCTCTTCTTGGCGATTTCAATTGTCACATCAGAGAGCCAGTTCGGTCTTCTTGCTGTTTTTTTTGTATGGGATGAATTGTTTTGCCGTATTCATTATGATCGATTTCATTTCTTCCCATAATTCATCCAGATCTTTTCCAGCGGTGATGAGCGGCTCGAATCGATTTTTTTTTACCTCAACTGTGTATTGTACTGGGATGTTACTAGTGTCAAAATGATGGGCTTTAGGTGACTTTTTGACGGTGGTGAATTGGAGCTTGACCTTCATAACAAGTAGCTGATGGTCAGAACCGCAATCAGCACCTGGAAGTGTTTTAACTGCTTGTACCAAGTTTTTCCAATTTTGTTGGCAGAGGAAATAGTCAATCTGGTTACGATGCTGTCCGTTTGGAGCTGTCCACGTGTATAAGCGCTGTTTTGGCTGCTTAAACCACGTATTTGCGATCGATAACCTATTTTCATAACAGCATTGAACCAAGCGTTCACCAGCTGCATTCCGCTCTCCTAATCCAAATTTGCCTACGACCGGTGGTTCTTCTCCGGTGCCTACTTTTGCGTTGAAATCCCCTGCAATAAAGATGATGTCCTTGGCAGGGACTTGCTCGATTGCTTGTTGGAGATCACCATAACATTTTTCTATGTCCTCTTCTCTTGCGTCGGTGGTGGGTGCATAAACCTGTAGGATCGTGAGAGAACGAGACTTTCCATTAATGCAGATGGATATGATTCTGTCGCTGATGGCATTGACACACTGAACGGCATTAGCAATTTTCTTGTTTGTGAGGAGGGCTACTCCATTGCGTCTGGGGTTGTCATTCCCGGAGTAGTAAACCATGTAATTGTCGCTGTTGAAATATAGGCTACCTGTCCAGTGAAGCTCACTAATACCAAAGATATCAATTTTGAGCCATTCCATTTTGGTTTTGATGATGTCTAGTTTGCCTGTATTCATGCCATGGACATTCCAAGTTCCGATGTTGTGAATCTTTGTAAAACGTAGACGATTTCTTTCGCATGGGGCAGCGTCAGCTGACCAGCGTCCTGACGGATTTGACCGGCCCACGTCATAAATCCCCGAGCTATTTGAACTTTGTCCTTGTTCTTCCCTGGTAGCCTGTCGGGTGCCTTCCAGCCCAGGGGGCCCACCTTCCAGCACCATGTCTGAAAACGTTGATTGTGATGATCCATAAGTATTTCGGCAGTGAAAGTGAAGTAGTTTGCCATTGCTTTCTCCACCCCTCCCCATTTATCCGGGCTTGGGACCGGCATGCAGCTGTTACCAACTGCACGTCTGGGCACGTACTATGTACAGTTGTGTAATTGGCAAAATTCTCCTCAAGTTCTCCTCAATGGACTTGAGACTTATGTTCACATATCCAAAGTCACTATTGTGCTGAGAATCATCCACAACCCAGATAAAATCTGGTCAGCTGTGGTGATTTTCAGAAATGGACAAAGTAGAAGTCAGCAGATAGCTTACAGTCAGTAACTGTTTACCATTAAAGTGCACCTATAGGATAGAGTCAGGTAGTTACAGGTCATTCTCCATATCAGACATCAGATGACAGGAAAACATGTTTAATGTGGTCACAGCAGGCATCACACTCAAAAAGCAGGCATGATAGAATCAAACCCAGACAATATATAACTTATAATATGTAATTATAATTAGAAGATGCCTTGTTTCCCACATAAAACAGAGCTAACACAAAATATTGTTAGAATGTTTGGTACGTATTCAGCAGGTCCTAAAGTAGTTAAATTGTACTGTTCCAAAAATAATGACTGACTGAATAACAGTGCAAGATTCTCAAAAAAGCCTTTTTTTTTTTTTAACTCTGCATTATTCTAGCCTTGCTAGCAAAGCACAGAGTATAAAATTGTTTCTGCTCTCTGGCACTTCTGCTAGCCTGTCATCAGCTACAGAGCATTGAAAAACCAGTGGATATTAAAGGAAAAATCGGGCTTCTGATGTAGTTATGCTAGGGAAGGATCTCAAGGAGGCATTCAACTTCAGACTAACAAAAGGCCTTACATTAAGTTGTTGTTTAATTGTGCTCAATAAGAAAAGAAAAGAATATACATATATACATTTCTGACCTCAAGACACAACTAACTTATGCAATGATCCTTAGAGATTTTCTGGCCACTCGAACCATCCTCTTCACAGTGTGTTGAGACAATATAGACACACGTCCTCTTCTAAGTTGATTCATAACATTTCTGGAACTGTGTAATTATTGCCCTGATGGTGGAAATGGGCATTGTCAATGCTTTTGCTATATTCTTATAGCCACTAGCTCAGCAACCTTTTGAGGCATATCACAGCTTGGTCTTACCCATTGTTATGAATAACTAAGGGAATTTGGCCTATATGTTACCTCATATTTGAACCCCTGTGAAACAGGAAGTCATGGTTGTGCAATTTCCTGTTCCTACTCACCCAGGTGTATTAAAACAATGCAAACTGTCAATGGGAATATACTTAAAATATATTCTTCTCAAATGAATTTGTAGGGGTGCCAATAATTGTGGCACACATATTTAACAAATATATATATATTTTTTTTTATAAACCTGTGTTTTTTTTAAAACTGTGAGTTTTGCAATTGTTTGATATCCATGAGAGCAGAGTATTTTTGTGAATATTTTGAACAAAATATTAAAACGTAAAACAATAAAGACATTTTTTCATAGCCTTCTTTGCTCATATTTGACAAAGGTACCAATATTAGTGGAGGGCACTGTATATACTGTTCAATGAAATTATGAAATTACTGTCACTATAACATTAACATTAAAAGTCTTAGCTTTTAAAGGGAAACGCGATGATGAAGACTTGTATGGCTTATTAGATTAATTCTGATATACGCTATATAAAGACACTCTAGGTGTCAGGGTTTTTTTTTAATAATAAAAATCCTTGCACTTGTAGGCCTCCTTGCTGTTTATGTCACAATGCATTCTGGGTGGTGACACCAAATGGTTGCAATGGTCTTGATTCTCCAGCCTTTTTAATTTGAACCCGTGCTTGCCATATGCGAGGAGGCTAATATAGAAGACATTACTCAAAATGTACATCCAAATGAAGATGGTCAGAGAGGTGAGGAGGCGAGAATGGGGCAAAATCGATGGTATCTGTGTAGTAATGGCACGTCTATGCACGTATATTTGTTGGTAAGCATATGGATTAATCTATCGTTTTATGATGCCATGTATTCTAATATAAATACCTTTAGAGATAATCAGCCATCTCACCGATTCGAGATACAATCACAACAGCACCTACAATTAATGTCTTTGTCAGACCACCGATATACAAAGAAACACTTACCTTACAGAGGCAGCTTACCTCATATGAAGCCTCATAGTAATCCACTGATCCATAACATCCTGACAAAAAGAGTCTTGTTACATTGGCAAAGGTCCAAACAATCCAATTATGTAGAAATATTTATTCCACCTTTCAAAACAGAACAAAACCATGCATGTAATCCAAATGGTTCAAGAACCGTTTTAATTTTACTTTGGGTATGCCTTGGATAGGCGTTTTAGGCTAATTTTACAGGAGCTTTACATTATGAGAATATACAGAAAAAACGCACTAACAAGATGCTTATTTACAGATATCCCCTTTATCACAGCACACAAGAACTAGAAAATTACAGCCAAAAGCAGCACAGTGTGGCAATCTTTCCTTCTATGGGGGCTAGTAGCCTATTCTTTTGAGTGCTCAAGTGTAAACATTTTACGTCATCGACTCAAAGTGCATTGCGCATGTCACTTAAGGGTGGCATCTGTATGTTAAAATATGTATTAAATATTAAGGATTTTTAAAGTAATGTACATATTTCATGTGTTTCTAACAACGTATTTTAGTATGAGAGGGCAATTATTGCGTGTTAAGGCCTACAAGCCTTCATAGTCTGAGTTCCTTTTAAATAACATATTGTTAATCAAGATGAAGTAATTCATTTAACTGTTCAGTGTATTGTAATGTCATGTTTACTACACCTTTAGAAATAAGTTTGCTCGCTCAAAGAATGTGACATGACTGCTATCTTACGGTCTTGTCTTGCCAGTGCTGACTGACTGAGTGACATACTGCAGTGTACCGTGGTGTACTGCAGGATCAAATTCTCTTTCTCGCGAATTTTAAGGGCATATATACAGTGGGGGAAATAAGTATTGAACGCGTGAACATTTTTTTCATTAACTATATTTCCAATGAGGCTATTCACATGAAATTTTCATTATCCGCAAGTGCAACATCATTCCGTCTTCAACTGGCCATGCACCGAAGCAGATTTCTGACCAGGGAGTCAGAAGAAGAGTCAGAAGAGTAGCCCATGAGCCAAGGACCACTCGGAAAGAGCTCCAGAAACACTTGGAGGCAGCAGGTGCCATCATCACAGAGAAAACAATAGGTAATGCACTCCACTGCTCATGCTCACCATGCAAGACTCCATTACTAAAGAAAAGGCATGTCGAAGCTTGTTTAAAGTTTGCTACAATTCATTTGAACAAGCCAATGAAATACTGGGAGAGTGTAGTCTGGTCAGATAAGAGCAAAATTTAACTTTTTGGTTGTCATACTACACATCATGTTTAGAGAGGAAATGGCACTGCACATCACCCTAAAACACTATACCAACAATGAAGTTTGTAGGTGGAAGCATCAGGGTGTGGGGCTGTTTCATTGCATGGTACTGGCAGACTTTATATAACTGAAGGAACAATGAATGGAGCCCTTTACCAGAAGATTCTTGAGAAGAATCTGCTTCCATCCACCAGGATGATGAAGATGATGCACACTATATATAATATATATATATAATATATATATATATATATATATATATATATATATATATATATATATATATATATATATATACACACACACACACACACACACACACACACACACATATACACATATATATATATATATATATATATATGTGGCCATGCACTTTCTCCTCTGCCAATCACAGTGACACCAGTGGTAGTCTGTGAGCTTATGTATGCAGAACAGTGTAGATAGCGCTTTCCTCCGAGTGTGTTACACTGACCTGTGCTGCAGCATGTGCAGCAATTCAAAAAGATAGGGTAGCATAGGAAGCACATTTTAGCTCTCACCCTCCATGGCTGACAACTGACATATAGTCATGTGAAAACATAAGTATGGGAATTGTTTTTTGATATATTTGGACAAGCAAACATTTGATCCTCTTTGAAAGAGTGCCTATTAATAAAAGCGAGACAATCTAACTAGGAATGTCAGGATACCAAAAATCTAGTAGTCAGTACCGATACCACCAATAGTACACGATACTCGATACCAAAGTCGATACCACAGTGTGGTATAAAAAAAATTTAAATAAAATAAAATTAAAAACTATCCTGGAGGACATCCTCCTCTGGCTGATACTGGCAAAAAGAGAGAGAGAGAGGGGGTGATATTTTAGTTATCAAACACTGTCTGACAATGACTAATAAAACAGTGGAGGCTACAAGTACTAAGGTGCACTCCTAAACGTGCACACACGCACGCATGCATGCACGCGCGCGCACACACACACACACACACACACACACACACACACACACACACACACACACACACCTTATACTCTGAATGTAAGCATTAGTTTAAATTCACTGATATGGTGGCAGGTCAAAAAGATTTATTAAAAGCATTAACATTTCAATAATTATTTGTGACATTAGGCTACATTTTGCTGACAGGACACAGGCTGAATGGCGATGCATAGTGGCCCATTAGGAGGTAGTTTATAACATTGCAATGCGTTAGCATCATTAACAAATAACTGGCAAACATTACATGGAGAATAACTTTACCTGGTTTCATGGCCACAATGCCAGCTGCCTCAAACAAACATAATATAGGGCCCGTTTTTCAGGTGTTTCCTCCCTTTGTTTGAAATGAACAATAGCATCGATTGCACACTGGCTTCAGAGCATCAATTATATGTTTGTTGTTATCCGCCTCAAATGCGAAGTATTTCCATATTTAACTCCTACCACCTTTCCTCTCAATGAATCAGGGCAGAGCTAAACTTTTCACTATCTTCTGTAGTTTTTCCTGTGTGCTTGTAGGCGTTCTTCTCCTTCTTTACCACTTGTGGACCGACTAAAACACTTACGCATATTTGTTGCTCCCATCAGTTCCGGAAGAATTGCAACCTTGGTAACTTCATTACCAATGGTACCTACACTACTTCAGAAAAATAAGTACCGTCACATTTTAAGAATGTTGTCTGCTAGTAAGTATCGCAACGGTTGGTGCCAAAATGCATGCTTCTTCAATCAGAAAGAGACTGCACAAATTTGACCTGAATGGGAGGCATGCCAGGAAAAAGCCTTGGCTCTCTAAAAAGAACATTAGAGCAAGACTACAGTTTACCAGTGAGCATATAGGCAAAGACCAGGCCTTTTGGAATCGAAAGATATAGTAACAGCAGACATGTTTGTCACAGACCAAAGGCAGCTTTTCAGGAGAAGCACCTCATACCAACTGTGATGCACGTTGTTGTAAATGTTATGGTTTGGAGTTGCTTTGCTGCCTCAGGGACTGGACAGCTTGCATTCATAGTTGCTGATTCAACTATGACTTCTGCATCATAGTGATCTCATATCAAAGAGTGCTTGAAGATAATGTGAGGTCATCTGTCCAAAACTTTAAGTTAAACTGAAAGTGGACCGTTCAACAGGATAATGATCCTAAGCACACTAGCATATCCACCAAGGAATGGTTCAAAAAGAAGAAATGGATGGTTATGGAATGGCCTAGTCAAAGCCCAGATTTGAATTCCATTGAAATGTTGTGGGGAATTTGAAATGAGCAGTACATGCAAGAAAACCCTCAAATATCTCTCAACTAAAAGAATATTGCATGGAAGAGTGGACAAAAATTCCAGCAAGCCAATGATATATACAGGTGCATCTCAAAAAAATCAAAATATCATGGAAAAGTTTTTTTTTTTTTTCCATAATTTAATTTAAAAAGGAGGAACTTTCATATATTTTAGATTCAGTACACACGAAGTAAAATATTTTTGTTTTAATCTTCATGATATTTAGAAGTATGTATGGTTACTTTATCCACTACAGTTAAAGACCTGTGTGTTATCTTAGACAGCAACATATCATTTGAAAATCATATTTCCCAGGTAACAAAAACAGCCTTCTTCCACCTTAGAAATATTGCCAAGCTATTTAACATCTTATCTGTTTCTGATGCAGAAAAAACTAGTTCATGCGTTCATGACCTCAAAACTAGATTATTGTAATGCACTGGTGGTTGTCCTGCATCCTCAATAAATAAGCTACAGTTAGTCCAAAATGCAGCTGCTAGAGTTCTTACCAGATTACGAAAATATGAACACATTACCCCGATTTTATCATCTCTACATGGCCAAGCTACTTTATATTTAACCAGTCTTCTATCATGTTACAATCCTTCATGCGCTATAAAGTCACAAAACTTTGATAATACAGAGGATATCGAAGTCTACCAAAGGAGGTAGAGTTTTTTTACATTTAGCTCCTAAACTCTGGAATAGCCTTCCTGATAATGTTCGGAGTTCAGACACACTCTCTTAGTTTAAATCTAGATTAAAACACACTTCTTTAATCTAGCATTTACATAACTCATCTCATAACCTTGCTATGCAGTCATCTCTGATCTACCTGAAATTCAATGAACAGCAGCCACACTAATCCTTCTCCATTTGTTTCCTGTTCCTGAAATCAGTGAATGTGCCAGCTTCAGCTCACAACCAGCCTCTATGAAGATTCCAGATGGTGCCAACGCCTGTGAAAATTTTGGATGATACCAAAGCTCTACACGTGTTGCTCCTGGGATAGCAGTGGTAATGAACCATTCTGCTCTCCAGGCTGGCCTGGACCATCATTGTGCCCTGCTTCTGGATTTCTCGTCGCTTGGAGGCCAGTCACTGTTGCTGAGGATGGCCCCATATGGACAGCCTAAGGACACTTGGAAGCTGTGGAGATGGTATTGGATTGCAACTGATGTGGGCAGTTTTGGTGCGGAGTTTTTTTGCACCTGGGTCTCTATCAGTGGACAATGCATGAGTTCAGCAGAATAGACTTCACACTGAGGCTGTGGTGAATCTCCTGATTACACAGCTGCACTTTTGTTTTATCATGTAGCACACAGTTATAGAAGGGATTTATTTATAATTATACTATCCACTGTTACTCAGATGAGGATGGGTTCCCTTTTGAGTTTGGTTTCTCTCAAGTTTTCTTCCTTATATGATCTCGGAGTTTTTCCTTGCCACCATCCCCATCGGCTTTGGCTTGCTGATTAGGGCCAAATTTATCAATTTAAAATTTAGATTGGAAATTGATATATTTCTGTAAAGCTGCTTTGTGACAATGTCAATTGTAAAAAGCGCAATATAAATAAAACTGAATTGAATTAATTGATTACAGCTTACAGCTCATGGACACAAAAAAATATCCAGTATCTCAAAATATTAGAATAAAGAATTTGTAATACATAAATGTATAACTTCTGAAAAGTATGTTCATTTATGCATTCAATACTTGGTTAGGGCTCCTTTTGCACAAATTACTGCATCAATACAGTGTAGCGTGGAGGTAATCACCCTGTGGCATTGCTGAGGTGTTATGGAAGCCCAGGTTGCTTTGATAGCGACCCGCAGCTCGTCTGTATTGTTAGGTCTGGTGTCTCTGGTAGATTCTCTATGGGGTTCAGGTCAGAGGAGTTGGCAGGCCTATCAAACACAGTAATACCATGGTCTGCAACCCAGTTACTAGTAGTTTTGGCACTGTGGCACTTTTCCTGCTGGAAAAGGAAATCAGCATCTCCATGAAGCTTGTCAGTAGATGGAAGCATGAAGTGCTCTAAAATCTCCTGGTAGATGGCTGCATTGACTCTCAACTTGAGAAAACACAGTGGACCAACACCAGCAGATGACATAGCACCCAAAATCATCACTGACTGTGGAAACTTCACACTGGACTTCAAGCAACTTGAATTCTGTGCCTCTTCACTATTCCTCCAGACTCTGGGACCTTGATTTCAAAATGAAATGCACAATTTACTTTCATCTTCCTCATGATTGTGGTTGTGTGTACTGAACCAGACTGAAAGATTAAATGCTCAGGAAACCTTTTCAGGTATTTTGAGTTAATTAGCTGATTACGGCTCTTTTCAGGTTGACATTACTTTATTGTAATATTTTAAGATACTGGATTTTTTATTTCCATGAGCTGTAAGTCGTAATCATCAAGATTAAAAGAAAAGAAAAAGGCTTGAAATATTTAACTTTATGTGTAATGAATCTAGAATATACGAAAGTACAACTTTTTTAATTAAATTAGGGGGAAAATTAACTTTTCCACGATATAATTTTTTTTTGAGATGCACACACACACACACATTATATATATATATATATATATATATATATATATATATATATATATATATATATATATATATATATATATGATGCTCAGTTAAGATTAATGGTTGATCTCTATTTAGTTAAAGTTTTTTGTTTGTGTGTGTGTGTGTGTTTATGTGTCTATAGGGAAGGGTGTAATGCAGCGTTCGACTTACCTCCTCTGTGTGTTCAAGGTACAAAGTTGGAAAAACATGGACTCTTCCATGTTTGTCTTTTATTAGCAACAAGCTTGCCAGTTAACTGTGATGAGTGATGTATATACACCTCCTCAAAGCAGTGAACTGTATAGTCAGTGTTATAGATTTAACAATGGAATATTTCTGATTGATCTACAGCAAATATGTGTATACAGTATAACTCATTTAACAGTAAGAAGTTGTACTTCTTACTGTTGAGGAAACCCTCTTGAGTTCCCCATGAGGAATTCTGAGTTGAGGGGGCAGTATTATTTCATTTTTCTTAGTCAGACATTATGAAATTATGTTAGAAATTATTAGTTAGAAATTTTGAGCTATGACCTTTAGTCAAATGCAGTATGAGTACAGAGAGAAAAATTTGTATTTTTTCATTTACTGAGTCTTACCACACATTTACTGTGCTAATCACTCTACACCTTCACCACTATGATATCGCACTTAGTTTTTCATGTAAGTATTCTTTTTTTGTTGTTTGTAGAGCTTGCTGTCTTGAAAAAGGACATGGATAAGGCCACAACTCACTCCCCTCCATCCAAAATTATTTCATGTCTATTTGCACACATGAGGGATTTCCTTTCAACTGAAGAGTTTTGCATCAACAATGGTTTGGTCATTCTATCGAGACAACAAACACACTACCATCAGTGTTTTGCCTTGAATTTCTTTCTTTACAAGATTATGGGGTAAAAGGTAAAAAAACAAAACGAAACAAAAACACGTAAATAATATTAACCTCTGCCATTAACCATTGTTGACATGTCTATTTATTTGTTTCTCTGCAATATATAATTCACACAAAAATAGATGAATACAAGGGACAAAGGGAAGGCAGGCTTTCTTCACAAACACTTTTTTTTTGCTTTACAATACACAATATAAATATATCTTACTTGTCCTAATTATTAGGCTATTATTTTTATCATTATGGCTGTTTTGCCAATTCACAGTACTGTTACACTTCAGTTTGATAGTAGTGTTTATAATTTGTAACATAGCACTTGGGGACAAACAAGAGACATCTTTTAATGAAATACATCAAGAAATAGAACATGACTGATAATGAGGAAGCATGAATAGTGTGAGCATGAACAGATGCACTTGCCTGAGGGAAACCATTTTCTTTGTCTTTTTTTTTTTTTTTTTTTTTTTTTTTTCCCAAATGCAAAATGATGTAACATAAAAGCAAGAGGCAACTTTAAAATAAACAAATGTAAGCAAGATGGAAAGCATTTAAATACTTATCTAATAGAAGTGTAGTATACTATTACTATTAACATCATACTATTACATGAATAGTCCTAGTTGTAATTAACACACTATTCACTTCAAATTTGTCTTGCTGTAATAATATGGCTTCCATCCTCATTACTTGGCAGGTTATCAACTAGATCAAAATATTGATATAGAACATCCTATTGTTTTGCACGATGAATCAGAAGTAATGTGGCAAAAACTTGAAGCATGAACTGGAAGTATCATGTTTTGTTGAATCCAGCCATATGCCTGAATTAGTCCTGAATAATAATGCACTCGTATTCAGTTACATGTGTGCAAAAGATGCTGAAATAAATTAAGCATCAACATGTCATTCAATGTTATTTGAGAAATTTATAGAAAAAAAACTATAGAATTTTATTTAAAAATGTGTATCCTGCCAATAAAAATACATGTGTATCACTTGTAATCTGAAACCATTTAAGGAAGGTTACATAATGGTGATTATCACTGTATCAGGGTTCCCCCATAGCAGCAAGCACGGAGTGCCGAGCGCTGTTTGAGGAAGCGCGCAGATGCAGCGTGCAGATGCAGCTCGCACTTCCGCATTGACATGTCTCTTTGTTACCAAGTGCGTTTTTGTTTTGGTTCATGTCCTGTCTCCACCCATATCATATGATTGGTTGTGTCCTAATCATTCTCAGCTGCTCCTTGTTACCGCTTCTGAATTATCTGTGTATTTAAACCCCTCATGTGTTTATGTTCCACGTACAGTATTGTTGCAGTTTTTTGCTGCCTGAACATTGCAGATCCTTTTGTTTCTGTTTCTGTTTCCATTGTGTCTTGATCTTGTTCTTGGTGTTTGTTGGTTTATGCTTTTGGATTACCTTTGTTGTCGCTGTTTGTAAATCGCCTGACTCTTGCCTTTTTGTAGACTTTTGTAGGAGGCAGAACTGTGACTATGGAAATCCCAAAAAAGTTCACATAGATATATTTATTTATTATAAAATATCATAAATATGAGTCTAATATAGCCATTAGTTACTGTTCTGTAGATTGCATGAATGCATATTGGATGCATCATCTAAAAATATTATATTACACTGACAGTAATTAGTAAATAGATTTTTCAATATAATAAAGCTTGTGTCTCATACTATCTCAGGTTGAATATCATTTTGACAAATTGCAAGAAGCGAGGTAGAGAAAGTTTAATAATGTGCACCACTTAATTGTGCACGACAATACTTGTCACTAAAGCTGTTTCTATTCTATTCTATTCCAAATAAAAATGTTCCCAAAGACGACTTCTTCTTCTCATCATGGAGGTGTATTGGGCCAAAACTGCCAAATCTGCACTCTAAACCTTGGCCATGTATATCCAATTATAAAATAAACAGCTCAGCACAAATTCTGCTAAATCACAGTAATGGATTTGACCGCCATCAATCACGTACACGTGTAAATAGAACAGTGGTTCTCAGCCCCAACCTAGAGAACATTGTGCAGTGCACATTTACTCCCTCTGTGCTAACACACCTCATCTCATGAAAGGCTGATGACTTGAATTATGTGTATTAGAGTAACATTATAATCCACCCCCCAACACACACACATCCCCAAACACACCCACTATCCCTGAGGTGCAAACTCTGGGCTGGCATTTTTTTCATTCATAATTTTTTTGTGTCATGGCAGAATTGCAAGCTCAGTGTTCCACCATCTTCCAAATTGCACTTTAACCCCTGTGTAGAAGTACATGTGTTCCCTTTCAAATGGAACTTCAATGTTGCGTTTAGCATAACACAATGGGAGCACCTCTCGCAAGCAACCAGCACCTGAAGCGTGTGTAAAATCATGCCTATTTATAGGCCTGCCATGATCAGGTTACGTGGCAATTAAGCACGTCACGTGATATAAATATGGCAGCTGTGACCCACATCATCAGCCTTATTATCTTCAGCGATAGACTGCATGTCGGTTGTTTGTGTAAAGAAACAAAAAGAGGATTCATTTTCTCTCTATCTTTTCTCAAAATCTCTGGACTTTTCTATGCCTTTAAAAAAAGAGAAGGAAAAAAAAGGAATGAGTGAGAGAGAAAAATATGAGTGAGAGAATTCAGGAAGCGTGTTACGGCTTGCTCCCATTTCATCACGGGTACTGACACCGAGGAGCCAGAAGGATGTGCTAAAAACTGACAGTAGCATATAAAGAGCTGCTTGAAGTGATTACTAAAGCTGGATGAGCTTTTTCCTCCCCAGTGAAAGTACATCCCTCACACTGCAGTAAACTCCCCTTTCTTCCAGAAGTGCATGACAAAATATCAGGCTTCTGGGGGAAAACCATGCATAAGCCGTATTTATAACCCCACAGTGTTGGATTATTCGGCCATTGTCGGGAATGAATGGCATGGCTATTTAGCTACGCTGAAGGTGGAAGAGGTGCTTGCGAGCTACCTCTATCCATCGATGGCAGGTAATTAGGGGGGCCAGCTTTGCCATCCAAGCCACCATATAAGGCCACCGTGGCATTGGTGGGCAAGGCCTATGCAGTAGTAGTCTTGCTAGTGGGTCACTGCAGACAATGACAGTGTCGCAGGCCTACCAAGCAGACCTGCTGAGTGAGCTCAACATATGGCGGCATTCAGCCAGTTCCTTCCCTGTTGTCTTGAGTTCACCCGGGCATCCATGAGTGGAGCCCAGGCCAGCACTAGTGTGAGTGAGACATAGAAGGCGAGTATGGCAGCCCGCTAACCCCCGCAGACAGCCAGGGGAACTGGGCGGCCACAGTCGCAGCCTGCTACTAGGCCTAATCTGAGAATGATCATAAAGGCCAAGCAGGCAAAGAAAAGTGGGCCTGAGGGGCCGTAGAGGGACGTATCAGGGGACAGGAGGTTGTTAGGGCAGTTAGCCCCCAGTGCTACTGTAGGGCCTCCCCTTGCCAAGGCTGTCCCAAGTTTTCAGTGTTATCTGGTCAGCGAGCTGTCACAGGGCAATGAAAATCTGATTCGTTCCCTCCAATAGAATGTGGAACAGTTAACATCACTAAAAGACTGTCTGGCAGTGTGGACACTACTGCCAAATGTGTCTCCATGGGTTCTGTCTACCGTAGAAAAGGGTTACCGGGTCCAGTTTAGAGCTCGACCACCCTGGTTCAGAGGTGTGCTCACCACAGTAGTCAGCACAGACCAGAGCCTGACATTAGCACAGGAAGCAAGATCCCTCTTGGACAAAGGGGCCATAGAACATGTACCCCGTTCCCTGAGGCAGGGAGGTTTTTACAGCTGTCATTTCCTGGTTTGTGATGATAGATCTAAAAGGTGCATATTTCCACACTGAAATATCGCTAGCTTTATCCCCTCCCACCTTCACAAAGTGCATGGATGTCACTCTGGCTTCATTTTGACTCCAGAGCATCCGTGTACTAAACTACCTGGACAACTGGTTAATTCTAGCACGATCCAGGGAACTGGCGGTTCAACATCGAGATGTTGTTCTCGCCCACATGAAGAGCTTGGGGCTCAGGTTGAACCTCAGAAAAGTATGCTTTCCCCAGTGCAGTGGACAACTTTTCTAGGGGTTATAAGGATTCTACTATGATGAGGGCATTTCTATCTCCAACATGCGTAGGGTCAATCCTATCAACACTGAGCAAGATAAAGCTGGATCTTGGGAGACTATTGGAGCTTATGGGCCTATTGCATAGGAGACTGTTCAGTGGTGGCTGAGAAGTTGGGGGTTTCGTTCAAGGACGAAACCTCTGAGAGTAATCCGTGTCACGCGGCGATGCCTGTGTGCTCTGAGAATTTGAGTGTCCCCGGTTTCTAGCCTTGGGTCACACTCTAGGGGTGGCTCCTTAGTGCAGGACGGTAATGACAGACACCTCCCTCACAGGCTGGAGCACAGTCTATAAAGTTGTCCAGCACACAGTCTCTGGAGTGGCCCTCATCTGGAGCGGCATATAAATTGCCTAGAAAGTGGGACATATTTCTAGCATTGAAATTCTTTTTTCCTCAATTGAGAGGTCACCATGTGTTTACAGACAACACAGCGGTGGTCTCATATATTGACCACCGGGGAGGATTATGTCGATGCCCCCTGTTCAAGCAGGTGCAACTAATTTTTCTCTGGGCAGAAGGAAAGTTTGTCAGTGAGTGCAATGTACATTCTGGGAATATGGGGGCAGACATCCTGTTGAGGCAGAGGCTGGGGCCCAGGGATTGGTGGCTTCATCCGCAAGTGGTGGTGTCCATATGGCGGAGGTTTGGCCAAGCGGGACTGCATGTGTTCGCCTCTGAGGAGTTCTCTGTGGTTTGCCCTCACTCCTCCCGCAAAATTAGGGCTGGATGCCATGGTGCACATGTGGCCGAGGCCACATCTGTACGCTTTTCCACCGCTCGCTCTGCTCCCACAAGTTCTAGCGAGAGTTCGCCAAGACAGTCTATGTCTGCTGCTAGTAGCACCTTATTGGCCAGCTCGAATATGGTTCTCAGAGATAATATCCCTGCTAGATGGCACTCCTTGGGAGAGTCCCATCCGCAGGGATCCACTGTAGACCCAGTGAACTGCACAGTAGCTACAGTCCTGGAGTTCTTACAAGAAAGTTTCTCAGCGGGGTAGGCTCCTTCTACTATCAGGGTTTTACGTGGCCGCCATTTCGGCCAGCCACGCCCCTGTTGATGGAGCCTCTGTGGGGCAAACATCCTCTAACTTCGAGGTTTATGCGTGTGTCAGGTGGCGGAGGCCCATCTGCAGGCTGCGCATACCTTCCTGGGACCTTTCTGTGGTCCCGGAAGGTCTGTCAGGTGCCCTATTTGAGCCCTTAGAGTGGATTTACTGTCTCAAGCCGGAGGGCTGATTTATCACCCTCGGCCAGAACTATGGAAACTGTGGGTCTGGCCCCTGAGGGGCACCAGCTCATATATTCTGGTCTCACAACTGAGGTTGTAGAGACCATGTTAAACGCTAGAGCACCATCCACAAGGAAATTGTATGCACTCAAGTGGCGGCTTTTTGTCTTTTGGTGTGAGGAATGCCAGCTAGACCCAGTGAACTGCGCAATAACTACAGTCCTGGAGTTCTTACAAGAATGTTTCTCAGCGGGGTGGGCTCCTTCTACAATCAGGGTTTACGTGGCTGAAATTTCGGCCAGCCACGCCCCTGTTGATGGAGCCTCTGTGGGGCAACGTCCTCTAAATTTGAGGTTCATACTTGGTGTCAGGCAGCTGAGGCCCATCTGCAGGCTGCGCATACCTTCCTGGGACCTTTCTGTGGACCTGGAAGGTCTGTCAGGGGTCCCATTTGAGCCCTTAGAGTCAGGCTCTGAGAAGCTTCTGACTCTAAAGGTAGCTCTTCTGCTGGCCCTGACATCTCTCAAGCGAGTAGGAGATCTACAAGCTCTCTCTGTTGCCCCTTCCTGACTTGACTTTGTCCCTGGATTAGCCAAGGCCTTCCTGTATTCTATGCCGGATTAAATTCCTAAGGTGACTACATCAGCTGCCCACCCTGTGATGTTGCAGGCTTTCTGCCCTCCTCCATTCCCCACACCTGAACAAGAGAGAATGCTCCTGCTGTGTCCAGTAAGGGCTCTATGTACTTACGTCCACCGCTCCGGCCAGTGGCGTAAGTCGGGGCAGCTGCTGGTCTGCTTTGATAGAGGTGATGCTGTGTCAAAGAAGCGCATCTCTAATTGGATAGTGGAAGCAATATCTATTGCTTATGACGCGTGCGGTCTCGCTATGCCTCTGGGCATAAGAGCTCATTCCACTAGGGCGGTCGCCTCCTCGAAGGCTTTGTCCAAAGGGGTATCCTTACAGGATGTGTGTGCTGCTCCAGGTTGGTCTACGCCACACACATTCATTCTTTATTACAGCCTGGATATTCATTCCACCCCGGGCTTGATTGTCTTGCAGTGACCCTCGGGCTTGGGTCTTTTTGAACAGGCCGTACCCTCGGTATGACGGAGTGCATATTCTCGTTCCCATATTATTATGCAAAACACAACCTCAAAGTTCCCTTTGAAAGGGGGCATCTGGGTTACGCATGTAACCCTGTTCCCTGAGAAGGGAACAAGACGTTGCATAGCTTTGTCCTACCAGGGCAGGCCTGTGAATTGCATCTTCGCTTCAGATAATAGAGGCTGATGGCGCGGTTCATAGGTGCCATATTTATATCACGCGATGCAGTTAATTGCCACGTCACCTGATCATGGCAGGCCTATAAATAGGCATGATTTTACACAAGCTTCAGATGCCGGTCACGCATGAGAGGCGCGCCCATAGTGTTATGCTAAATGCAAAGTCTTGTTCCCTTCTCAGAGAACAGGGTTACATGTGTAACCCAGACGTTTTACACTACTTCTGATTTGAATTGAAATGGACAAGCTTTGAGTACTTTCTGAACTGAGGGAATGAGTTTAAATATTAGTATCAAAATGTCATTATGATCACAGTTTTCTATAATTACATGAGAAAATCATTCAATTTGGATGAGGGAGATGTGTCTGGTTGGATTTAGATGGATTTCATATGAATGAAAAGGAAAGAAAAGATTCAAAAGTTAACATTTGCAAATTTTCATGCAACTGGACTCACATAAATTATTATAAATAGGCAAATGTGAGACCATGTTAAATAGTTAAATAGTTAAATAGTTTCCCTTGAATATTAATTATCAAATTTCTATATAGAAATTTGGTAGGAACTCTACCAAACAAGGAAAAGCAAAAAAAAAAAAATGCTAATTAAATTAAACTGCTAACCTGAATTAACCTAAACCATTCACACACATAAAATTTGGTTCATGATAACATTTGAAACTATGATTGCATGTCAGACTTTATGAAATTTGCAGTGATTGCAAATTTCTGCAAATTTGTATGAATTAATTACACGAACATTTTATGATAACTAATTAACTAATAACTAATTGATCATTGGTTTACACACTTTCTTAAGACAATAGTTGATATGCAATATTTATATACACACTATATGGCCAAAAGTATGTGGACACGACCTTCACAGCCATATGTGGGTTTTCCCCAGACTGTTGACACAAAGTTGGACTTTGGAATTGTCTCAAATGAATTTGTATGCCATGCATGGCACTGCTTCTGTGCATAAAGCAAGCTCCAAAAAGCCATAGTTTGCCAAGGTTGGTGTGGAAGAACTCAAGTGGCCTGCACAGAGCCCTGACATCTACCCCGCTGTAGACTTCTTGGATGAACAGGAATGCCGAGTGCATGCAAGGCCTTCTCATCTGACATCAGTGACCAAACCAGAGCCATATATCCTTGCAGTTCTTGCCTGGTTTCCCACTGAAGCTAAGCAGGACTGAGCCTGGCCAGTACCTGGATGGGATAACTCCTGGGGGAAACAAAGTTTGCTGCTGGAAGTGGTATTAATGAGGCCAGCAGGTGGTGCTCACCCTGTGGGTGTGTGGCTTAATGCCCCAGTATAGTGACGGGGACACTATACTGTAAAACAGCACCTCCATATGAGATGTTAAACCGAGGTCCTGACTCTCGTTGTTCATTAAAAGTGTAGGGGTATACCCCGGTGTCCTGGCAAAATTCCCCCATTGGCCATTCTCTATCATGGCCCCCTAATAATCCCTGTCCCTGAATTGGCTACATCACTCTTTCCTCTCCACTAATAGCAGGTGTGTGGTGGGCGTTCTGGCGTATTATCGCTGCTGCCGCATCATCCAGGTGGATGCTACACACTAGTGGTGATTGAAGAGATTTCCCCCATATTAGTAAAGCACTTTGAGTATCTAGAAAAACACTATAAAAATGTAACTGTAACTAACCAACAAAGCGACTAATGCTCTTCTGGCTGAATGACCACAAATGCCCACAGCCATGTTCCAAAATCTAGTGGAAAGCCTTCCCAGAAGAGGCTGGATGTGGTTATAGCAGCAATAGGGGGACCAATTCCATATTAATGCCCATGGTTTTGAAATGGGATGTTCAACAAGTACATATAGATGTGATGGTCAGGTGTCCACATACTTTTGGTCAAATAGTGTATAATAGATTAACCATCGTTGGCTATAAATTCTAACAAATCAGTAGGATCAGATCACATTAGTTACAGAGTCAGAGCCTAGAAACACTGGGCATGAGGTGGGAATACACCTTAGATGTGGCAATTGTGCACAGCCAATCAACTTATTGATGTGTTTTTGTGTGGTCAGAGGATATTAGAGAACTCAGAAGGGGCAGAAAACATTTAAAACTCCACACCGATATTAGCCAGTGCTCAGGATCAAGCCATGGACCGTGTGAGACACCACTGCTACCCACTGCACCACCATGCTGCCCACACCCAAAGCTAACTGCTAATAATTGATGCATTAAGCTGTGACATATATAGACTAGACATATAGAGTCTTATTCAATATGCATTTTTTCTGTGATGTGAATGAGAGAGTGTCACCAAGTTTGAGGTCTGCTTACCTCCACACAACATCATTCCTGGCACAGACTGACACTTATCAGAGTGTGCTCCATTAGAAGAACAGGATAGGGATTACCATATTCATATACCTCATCCATCTTAGCTGTCTCCTCTGCTCAGAGTGCATTGACTCTTCAGAACAAGTCAATCCACACCAAAGATACAATTCTCTCTCTCTCTCTCTCTCTCTCTCTCTCACTGACACACACACACACACACACACACACACACACACACACACACGCACATCTTATCCTTCCTCTGTGAATGTGAATTAAACAATATCCATTGTTTTTCTTCTCCAAATATTTTCTCCCTTTAGAAGGCATAGTAGATTTGACTGGTGGCTTACTTGATGGCAAAACAGAATGTTACAAAATTCTAATACATTTAATACAGGGTGTCATTAAATTGCTTCAAGCCATTTGTATTGTCTATAGCAGCCATGTCAGGCTGAAGCTATTATTTAATTTGTAAGACTATAAATTTCCCCTCATAAAACTGATGCCCTAATTTGATACGTCTGTCATTGCTCTCATGTCAGTTGATTGATGTTTTTCATCACCGCTTGAATCACATTGCTCATGTCTGCTTTCATACTGTCTCCATGATTTTCTCTGTTTTTGACTGATTTAATAAACCAACACTGGAGCCTTGTTCTGAATTGGAAAACATATCACTCATTAATAGCTGCGTATTCTTTTAAGATTAGATGATTTTATTGTGTAGTCTCATAGTCACACCCACATACACTCAACTTCCCGTTTTGAATC